>NC_041233.1:1571463-1613131 GCF_002837175.3 Physeter macrocephalus | reverse complement strand
CGTGAGCCATGGCCGCTGAGCCTGCGCGTCCGGAGCCTGTGCTCCGCAACGGGAGAGGCCACAGCAGTGAGAGGCCCCTGTACCGCAAAAAAAACCCCCAAAACAAACAAACAAAAAACCTAGGAACAGAAGGATGCAGAAAGCTGGCCTCTCAAGATCAGATACTGATGCTCCTGAAGGCTTCCACCCGGCTCTGTGTCCGGGAGTCTTCCTGCAGCCATCAGCTTCCTGATTCTGGCTGGCAGCCATGCTTCCCGGGATCCGCTCCAGCCCAGACAAGAGTCTCCCCTTAAATCCTCCTCCCTCCCCTGACACTCCAGACCCTGTGGTCTCTTCCCATCACTGCACTACCCGCCCGCTAGGACGGCGGCCTCGCTATAGAGTGCGCTGAGCGGTCTGCACCTCTCCCACCCGCCCCCTGTCGTACCTTTGCAGAAGCGAGACCACTTAATGGATATTGCAAATACGAATTCTAGTACCATCCTTAGAATACAGGGCCTGACTGCAGTTTAAAAGCTACATTTCCCATCTTGTCTTTTCTTCGCCTTATTATTAAATTCAGAGCACTTAACAAGGGTGTCTGGGACAGGCTAAGTGTACAATGATGTTGGTTGATAGAACTGATGAACTTAATTTCCTTCGTTATTCAATTCTGATGAGATATAAAACAGTATTTGTAACTTGCTTAATGAAATAATTAAGAGATGGTGGCTGCATGAAATAGTGGGAAAGTTTTACATTTATATCTTCTAACTTTGGAATAGATTGAGCCTGGTCAATTGATCATTTTTCAGTTCACGTCCTCTGAATCAATAAACCTATGTGATCCAATTCCCAGGCAGAGAGTGGGGCTCAGGGAAAGGACAGCAACAGACAAAGGGTTCAAATTCCTTGTCTTAATTATGGGAAGTCAGGCCTGGCCACAGTTGTAGGGTGGGCTGGATGGCCTTAGCCCGGGAGCTAGAAAGCAGGGAGCAGAGAGAAACTAGAATAAGAAAATACAGTAAAACTTGAGTCAAAGCTGAAGTGTCAGAGCCAGCAAGACAGCCCCAGATATGAGGTCACAGCCCAGTCACTGGTACCCAGAACATGGGGACTGAGGGCTGGGCTGGGAGACAGAGCC
The DNA here is from genome assembly GCF_002837175.3 of Physeter macrocephalus. Classification (NCBI taxonomy): domain Eukaryota; kingdom Metazoa; phylum Chordata; class Mammalia; order Artiodactyla; family Physeteridae; genus Physeter; species Physeter macrocephalus. The sequence goes on along the minus strand of NC_041233.1, from coordinate 1,612,008 downwards.
TCAGGAGAGCCCTAGAGCTGCTGGGCTGAAACCAACGGTGTTTTCCATGGAGCAGCCCTGACCCGGTGGCCAAGAGCGATTGAGCAAGTAAGTATCAACCAGAAGTGAGAGTTCAGAGTTGGCTTGAAAACCCAGGCAGACTGCCAAGGACTAGCAGAAAACCCAAATGTCCTTTGACAAGAGGGTATGTGGATAAAGTGTGGTTCACACAGTGCAGCAACAAAATGACCAAAGTACAGCTGTGAAAACATGGCAGATCCTTGCAAACGTGATATCGAGAAAAAGAATGAGGACAGAAAAGAATACATCCACGCAATTCCATTCATTCAAAACCAGGCAAAACAGAACCATATTTTTTAGCTTTTAAATACACGGGTGGTAAAACTATTTTTTTTTAAAAAAACAAGGAAATTATTAGGCTAAATAAAATAGTGAATTACCTCTGGAGGGGAGGGACCCATGGGGCTGGTGGTGGTGATAATATTCTGTTTCTTCACCTGGTCGGTGGTTACAAGTGTTGGCTTTATATTTATTAACTAAATTGTCCACATATGTCTTGTGCACTTTTCGTTTTCTATGTTCTATTTCATAACTTAAAAAAGTTTTTTTTAAAGACGTACAAGTTAAAATTCTGCAAGCAGTCCTTTTGAGGGAGGGTTCCAGACATGGCTTTGTTCGCCAGCCATAAATAACAATTTCGGCAAGTTCCCCAGAGGCAAAACCTGCAGGCTTCCTAGCCCAACTCTTCAATCAACACACACTTAGCAGGAGCATACTATATGCCGGGCATGGTGCTGGCCACTGGGGGCTCAGGTAGGGGGCTCAGGTAGGGGCCTCGCTCCTACGGCGTCCTAGGAAACAAAGAAAATCATCTGACACAGGATGCTTCCCTCCCCGGGCTGGAATTTCTGGAAGCTCAGAGCTGAAGTTTGTTGTTATTTTTGATACCTTTCTCTGTTGTAGATTTGGGGATAATATAATCCCTTAGTTTTGCAAAGGGTGCCACATTTTACCAGAAGCCTTTTCAAATCCTTTGTGGTGGCAGTCAGAGAAAATGAGGAAATAACAGGAAGCGCCTTGCTCTCCTGTAGGCCCCGCCCTCCCGACTCTGCCCCGCCCCCCTTGCCCTGTCTGCCCCTCTCCAAGCAGCAGGGGAGTTAATCCTGGATCAAGAGGCTGAGCTTCCATTACCCCAGCAACAAAGGGCTGAGAGGGGCCTCCAAACAGAAATACACTTTCATTTACCATTGTGAAACACCCTTCATCAATTCTCAGAACACAGTTCACTTTGCTAGAAGATACCCTGGGATGAAGCTGTGTTTCAGCCTACCGGAAATGCCAGGTGACTTCGCTGTGGGAGGAAACATTATTTAAGATGTTGCCCCAAATGAATGTGACCTTGCCTGGGGAGAGGGCACCCGGGCCGCTGGAGTTGGCCCAGGATTCATTCCAGGTTTGCCCGCGGCTTCCACAGAGGGACGGGGGACAGGGAGGGGGCGCTGCGGAAACCACGGAAACCACGCTTGCTTCCCTTTTTCCTCTTGAGATTATAAACCTATGTAGGCATCTTCGGAATGTGACCATGCCAAGGTTCCTGTTCCCTTTATGACTCCACCGACTTCTGGGCCGTTTCCAAGACATTAACTGGAGAGAGAAAAATGCTCAGGGAGCTGGGAAAAAAGTGCCTTAATTATGTTTCGAGCCATTTTCAGGGAGACTGAAATAGGTTTGGACTGTTCTGGGGAAATGAGGTGAGAGCTTTGTGCTGTATGGCTGGTCTTTCTTGAGTTGGAAGAAAATGCATTCAGAATAACAGTGTGAAATCCTGAAATGTGTGCAATTTCAATGAAAACACAAAGCCTCTGGTGTTCCTGGTACACACGTGCATGGCCTCACACACACACACATGAGTTCACATGTGCATGCACACAAAAACACGTACGTGAGCACATACGCACACACATATACTCATGCATACACAAATGCACATGTGCACATACACACTCAAACACACAACCGTTTGTCCAAATGGATATGAACACAAAGGTCAGACAGGGAAGGAGAAAAAGGGAAAGGTATATAGGAAAGAACCTTTCAAGAAAACAATGTCTTCAGTACAAATACCCAGAGAGGGGTGGATCTAAAGTTGATGTGTCCTCTATCCTGTTCCATTGATCTAGATGTCTGTTTTTGTGCCCGTACCATACTGTTTTGATGATTGTAGCTTGATCCCACTCCTGGGCATATATCCAGAGGAAACTCCAATTTGAAAAGATACCCCTGTGTTTATAGTAGCAGTTTTTACAACAGCCAAGACATGGAAACAACATAAATGTCCATTGACAGAAGAATGGATAAAGAAGACATGGTACATATATATACAATGGAATATTACTCAGCCATAAAAAAGAATGAAATAATGCCATTTGCAGCAACATGGATGGACCTAGAGATTATCATACTAAGTGAAGTAAGTCAGACAGGGAAAGATGAATATCGTGTGGTATCTCTTATATGTGGAATCTAAAAAAGTGATACAAGTGAAGTTACTTACAAAACAGAAATAGATTCACAGACATAGAAAACAAACTTACGGTTACCTAAGGGGGAAAGAGGGGGAAGGGATAAATTAGGATTTGGGGGTTAAATTTGGGGATTTATATACACCACTATATATAAAACAGATAACCAACAAGGACTTACTATACAGCACAGGGAAATATACTCAATATCTTGTAATAACCTATAATGCAAAAGAAGCTAAAAAAGAATATATATATATATAAAACTGAATTACTTTGCTGTATACCTGAAACTAACACAATATTTTAAATCAACTATATTTCAATAAATTTTTTAAAAAAGTATAAAAATAATAATAAAAAGAAATATTAAAAAATAAAGTTCACGTATCCTCTATAAGAAAAAGAATGCACTGCAGAGGATGATAAAATTATATCCAGTCTTGGAAGAGAGCAGGGCAAGTGTGGGCTGTGATGCTTCAGGGTCCTAGGTCATTGGCAAATGCACCTGTAATCAGAATTCTTCAGCCCCGCCCACCACAAGTAAGTTCCTCTGCAGACTTGATTTTCCCACCACTTCTGCTTGGGCCACCCCAGGTCCCAGTGCCTTTGATCAAGGATGCCAAGGGCTCTGCTCCTCTTTGTTGTGGCCGGTGTGTCTACCTGGGACAGGCAGTTTGTCTCACTCCCTGTTCCCTCTTTCCGAATCTTCCCTCTCTGGGTTCTTTACTCTCCATCTGCCTGCTACAGTGTCTCAGAACTATGGAACTGAGATTCCATTAGTTACCCTAACAAAAAATACTGGCCTTTATGCAAAGCCCCCAGGGTGAAAGCTGTGCTTTTTAAAGCAGACCAGTCCTTGAAGGTAGGTTTTCATATGCCAAGCATTTGGGGCAAAGTCTTTCCTAAATTCCTCACTTTCTACTCATGGGCTGCCCTCTGCACTGCTGGTGGGTGAGATGGTCTGGCTATTATGTACGTATGTATTACGTATGTATGTAAGAGGAAACTTCTGAAGAAGAGCATGGAAAAGGGTGTCCAGGATCACAGAACTGTTTCCTAAGGCATGTTCCCAGATACACTGGCTCCACAGAAATCTGTGGCTGCAGGCTGAAAATGAGTTCAGGAAATGCTAGAACAAAACAGGTTATGTTCTGTGGGATTTCTCCAACTCCCTAACATGCTAAGGTAGGTCATGCAACTCCAGTAGGAGGGATAGAAATTGCATTAATCCCAAATTTATCAGACCTCGAGGCTGTTTCTTTTTCAAGGAGCAGAGTTTGAAATGAACCCCCGTGGAAAGCAAGTGAAGGCAACATTGCAGCAGGTGGATTTTGCTGACTTTATTTTGAGGAGGGGGAGTAGGCAGATTGTTAGGAGGGTGTGGGTCCTTGCAATTATTGCTTCTTATATTGCTTCTTATTACACCCTTGGTGTAATAAGCCACCAAGGATAGGGAATGTTTGCCATTGGTTCTGGTTGCCCAGCTTCTGAACCCCCTGAAGCTGGAGGAACCCTCAGGAACCCTCACTTAATGAGTCTTGGGGAGAAGTAGAGCCCACCTTCTCCTCATGAAACTGAACATGTGAAATTAAGGTGGGGAGCAGGGGCCAGGCTTGTGCACCAAAGACACATGTGAGATTATTTACAGCAGCAGGATGGCCACAAACTGGAAACCGCCTAAATGTCCACCAGCAGAATAGATGAATGAAACTGTGGTATATTCATCCATACAGAGGAATATGAGAAAGTGAGGAAAAAGATTTAGCAATGACTGCGTGTAACGACGTGGATGAATCTCACAGCCATAACGTTGAATGAAAGAAGGTTGGTACAAGTACCTCCTGTGATTCCACTTATTTGAAGCTCAGAAACAGGCAAAACTAACCTCTGGTGCTAGATGTGGGGATAATGGTTGCATTGTGGGGAGTATTAACTGGAAGGGGGCGTGAAGGACTTCTTGGGGTTCTGGAAACATGCAAAAATGTATCAAGCTATACATTTAATATCTATGCAATTTACATGTCATTAGTTAATCCCCCCAAATAGGTAAATAAATAAAAAGATGGGGGAAAAAACAATATTTACTATCTAATGACATAATAACTAGCATTTAAAAAATACATGCTGGGACTTCCCTGGTGGCGCAGTGGTTGGGAATCCACCTGCTAATGCAGGGGACACGGGTTTGAGCCCTGGTCTGGGAAGATCCCACATGCCGCGGAGCATCTAAGCCCACGTGCCATAACTACTGAGCCTGCACTCTAGGGCCTGTGTGCCGCAACTACCAAACGTGTGCCACAACTACTGAAGCCCGTGCGCCTGGAGCCCATGCTCTGCAACAAGAGAAGCCACCGCAATGAGAAGCCTGTGCACTGTAAAGAAGAGTAGCTCCCGCTCGCCACAGCTGGAGAAAGCCTGCGCGCAGCAACGAAGACCCAACACGGCCAAAAATAAATAAATAAACAAATCAATAAAATAAGAGTAGTCATTTAAAAATAAATAAAAATTAAAAAATACATGCTAGGAATTATATATATATGTGTACTGCTTATAATAATCCTGTGGTTAAGGTTGTGAGACTTTAAAAAACAACTTAGGGCTTCCCTGGTGGCGCAGTGGTTGCGCGTCCGCCTGCCGATGCAGGGGAACCGGGTTCGCGCCCCGGTCCGGGAAGATTCCATATGCCGCGGAGTGGCTGGGCCCGTGAGCCATGGCCGCTGAGCCTGCGCGTCTGGAGCCTGTGCTCCGCAAAGGGAGAGGCCACAACAGAGAGAGGCCCGCGTACCACAAAAAAAAAAAAAAAAAAAAAAAACAAAACAAAAATAAAAAACAACTTAATCGAGGTATAATTGACAAAAGAAACTGCATATATTTAACTAATATAATTTATTAAGTTTTGATCTATGTACACACCTATGTAATCATGACAACCATCAGGAGGTTGAGCACATCTACCACCCCAAGCTTTCTCATGCCCCTTGGCAACCCGCCTCCCTGCCCCTTCCCTCCCTCCCCCTTCCCTCCCCCTCCCTCACTCCCAGGTAACCACTGGTCTGCTTTCTGTCACTACTCATTAGTTAGCACTTTCTGAAATCTTACATAATTTTACATAATTGGGGTCATACTTCATTCCTTTTCACTGCTGAAGAGTAGTCAATGGAGTACTTTGTCTTCTCACCTGTTGGTGGACAGTTGGGCTGTTTCTAGTTTGGGGTGGTTATAAATAAACCTGCTGAGAACTTTTCTTGTACACATCTCTCTGTGAACACATGCATTTCTCTTGCGTGAATACCTAGGAGGAGAATGGCTGGATCATAAGGTGAACCTTTTAAGAAACTGCAAAATTTGTTTCCAAGTTGGATGTAGAGTTCACATTTCTGACAGCAGGGTATGAGAGTCCTAGTTCCTGCTCATCTTTACCAACGCTTGCAGAGTCAATCTCTAACCATTCTAATGCGTGTGTAGTGGTTTCTCACTGTGGTTCTAATTTGCATTTTCCTAATGACTAATGATGTTGAGCATCTTTTCACTTTGCCACAAGTGTATATTCTTGGGTGAGGTGTCTATTAAAATCTCCTGCCCATTTTAAGTGTTAATGTTTGTTTTCTGATTATTGAGTTTGAGAATTCTTTTTTTAAATTAATTTTTTATTGGAGTATAGTTGATTTTCAGTGTTGTGTTAGTTTCTGCTGTACAGCAAAGTGAATCAGCCATACATATACATATGTATATCTACTCTCTTCTAGACTCCATTCCCATATAGGTCATTACAGAGCACCAAGAGAATTCTTAACACATTCTGCATCCTAGTCCTTTATCACATATATTATTTGCAAATATTTTATTCTAGTTCATGATGCCTTTTGAAGAACAGAAGTTTTTGATTTTGATGAAGTCTAGTTTATTAATTTTCTTTTATGTGCTGTTTTTTTGGTGTCACAACTAAAAATATCTTCGCCTTACCTAGTGTATCAAAGTTTTCTCCTCTGTGTCTTCTAGAATTTTTATAGTTATAGGCTTTACATTTAGGTTTATGAAGTATTTTGAATTTTCATGTATAGCACAAAATATGGATTGAGGGATTTTTTTTGCATATGCATATCCATTGTTCTGGCACTTTTTATTGAAGAGTGTGGCACTGAATTGCATTGTATTTGATCAAAAATCAGTTTACCATGTGTGGTTCTATTTCTGGATTCTCTATTCTAGTCCATTGATCTATTTGTTTATCTTCACACCATTGCCAACTCTGTTCTACTTTGTTAACACTGTTTAGGCTATTTAAGATTCTTAGTATTTCCATATGGCTTTTCTTTTTTAGTTTGTTAATTTTCAAATTTTAAATTAATTTTACAGTCTTGGGATAATCCCCATGGTCACAATGATTATCCTTTCTAGGCGTTTTGGATTCAATTAAGTAAAATTTTCTTGAGAAATTTGCATCTGTATTCATGAGAGATGTTTGTAGGTAGTTTTCTTTGCCTGGTTTTGCTATTAGGGCTTGGTATCAAGACTGGCTTCACAGAATGAGTGGAGGAAGAATTCCTTCCTCTTCAATTTATAGACTTGGTGTTCTGGAAGAGTTTGTGGAATTGGTGTTATTTCTTTCCTAAATGTTCGGTAGAATTTACTGATGAACCATCTGGTCCTGGGAGGATTTTTGTTTTCTGTTCTCAGTTGTTTTTTGGGGGGTTGGGGGGTGGATTGTTTAACTATAACTTTAATTTCTCTAATACATATAAGGCTACTCAAGTTATCTGTTTCTTCTTCAGTGACATTTGATAGTTTGTGTCTTTTAAGGAATTTGACCATCTCATCTAAGTTGTTGAATTTATTGGCATAAGGTTGCTCATAATTGTACTGGGTTGAAATTAATGTCCACTGTGACCTTATTTGGAAATGAGATTCTTTGCAGATGTAGTTAACCAAGAAGAGGTCACAATGGATTAGGGTGACCCTTAAATCTAATATGACTAGTGTCCTTGGAAGAAGAAGGAAATTTGGATACAGGGACAGAGGGGAAATGCCATGTGATGACACAGGCAGAGGCTGGAGTGGCAACACTGCAAGTCTAGGAACGCCAAGAATTGCTGGCCACCACTAGCAGCTAAAAGAGTCCGGGAAGGATTCTACTCAGTCTCAGAGGAAAATGGCCCTGCTGACACCTTGATTTTGGACTTCTAGCCTCCAGAACCATGAAAGAATATATTTCTGTTGTTTTAAGTCATCCAGTTTCTGGTACTTTTTAATGACAGCCCTAGGAAATGAATACAACCATAATCCCTCATTATCCTCTTAAAATCTGTGGAATCTGTAGGGATGTCACCACTCTCCTTCCTGATGCTAGTAATTTACGTCTTCTCTTTCTTTCTTCCTCATCAGTTTTATTGATCTTCTCAGGAACCAGCTTTGATTTTACTGGTTTTTCTCTATTGCTTGTCTGTTTTCTATTCCATTGATTTCTACTCTAATGCTTATTATTTCCTTTCTTCTACTACTGTGTGTCTAATTTGCATTTCCTCCTATAGTTTCTTAATGTAAAATCAGGCATCATTGATTTGAGACCTTTCTTCTCTTCTAATATTTTCGTGCAATAAAATTCCTTCTCAGTACTGTTTAGCAGTATCCCACACATTTGGATATGTTATGATTTCATTTTAATTCAGTTCAAAATGCTTTGTAATTTTCTGTATGAAAATTAGTCCCCTGGGTTATTTAGAAGTATGTTGTTTAGTTTCCAAATATTTGGAGATTTGACAGTGATCTTTCAGTAATTGATTGATGTTTTAATTCCACTGTGGTCAGAGAATCCATTTGTATGAAAATCCTTTTATATTTATTGAGATTTGTTTTATGGCCCATTTACCTATCTTGGCCAATGTTCTGTGTGCATTTGAAAAGAATGTGTATTCTGCTGTTCTTGGATGGAGTGTATATAAATGTCAATTAGGTCAAGTTGGCTGATAGTGTTGTTTAAATCTTCTATATCCTGGCTGATTTCCTCTCTACTAGCTCTATCAATTATCAAGAATGGGATGTTGAAATCTCTATCATCGTGGATTTATCTGTTTCTCCTGGTAGTTCCAGCAATCTTTGAGTCATATATTTTAAAGCTCTTTTATTAGATGCATGCATATTTAGATTGTTATTTCCTCTGGATGAATTGATTCCTCTATATTATGAAATAACCCTTTTATCCCTGACAATATTATTTCTTCTGAAATCTACTTTGTGTGATATTGATACAAGTAATCTAGCTTTCTTTCCATCAGTGTGAGCACCATTGATCTTTTTCCATCCTTTTAACCTAATTGTTTTTAGTATTTGAAGTGAGTTTCTTGTAGGCAGCACTCGACCTGTTAATTGGGATGTTAAGAACATTTGCATTATATTTAATGTAATTATTTTCATGGTTAGCTTTAAATCTATCATGTTGCTATTTGCTTTCTATGTGGCCCATTGATTCTTTGTTCCTCTTTTTCTCTTTTCCTGGTTTCTTTTGAATTAATTGAACAATTCTATTATTTCTTTTTAGCTCCTTTTTGGCTTATTTACAATTACTCTTTGGTTTATTTTAGTGGTGAATTTAGAGTTCAAAGTATACATTTCTAACTTATTACAGTTTAACTTCAAGTGACGTTATTCAGTTCACCTATAGTATCTTACAGCAAGCAGTATACTTCTATATCTCTCCTCCCAATCTTTATGCTATTGTTGTTGCGTATTTTACCTGTCATATGTTTTAAACCCCATGCTACATTGTCATTATTGTTGAACAATTAGTTATCATTTAAGGACATTTAAATAATTTTAAAGTCCTTATGTCATCACTCATATTACACTTTCCACTGCTCTTCAATCCTTTGCATAGGTCTGTATTTCCATTTGGTATTATCTCTTTAAGCCTGAATGACTCCTTCCCTATTTTTTGTAATGCAGGTCTGCTGGTTATAAATTTTTTCAGCTTTTGTAGTTCTGAAAAAGTCTCTATTTTGCTTTCATTTTTGAAAGCTACTTTTGCTGGGTATAGAATTCTATTTTAATAACTTGACTGCTTTTAAGATTTTCTTTTTATTACTGGTTTTTGGCAATTGACTATGATGTATCTTGGAGTCATTTTTCTTATTTTTCTTACACTTGAGATTTAGCTTGTTGAAAAATACAATAAAGTTTTATTTGATAGTTTTAATATCTTTCATGTCTCTACTTAACTCTTTGAACATATGGAATAAAATTATAATGGCTATTTTAAGGTCCTTATCTGCCATTTCTAATATCTGTGTCACTTCTGGATCAGTTTTGATTGATGTTTCTTTTTGTTTTGGGTCATATTTTCCCTCTTCTTTGTATATTTGGTAATCTTTTACTGGATGCTAGATACTGTGAATTTCACCTCGTTGGATACTGGATAATTTTTTATTTTTAGAAATATTTCTGAGCTGTTTTCTGGGATGTACGTAAGTTACTTGGAAATAGTTTGATCCTTTCAGGTCTTGCTTTTAATATTTGGTAGGCAGGACTGGAGTAGTGCTCAATCTGGGCCTAATTTCCCCACTTTAGGGAAAAACTGTGTTCTCTACCTGATGCCTTATGATTCGTGAAGTTTTCCAGTTTGACTGGGAGGAAGAGGCACCATATCCAGCCCCATGTGAGCATGGGCACCCCTGCTGCTGATCTTGTCAGGTGACTTCTCCCCTCTGCCTCGGTTGCTTTCCTTACATGATCAGTACTCTGTTCTGACTAGTACTTACCTGTCAGCACTCTGCTGAATACTTGAGGGAGACCCTCTGCAAGGGTCCTCCCAGGGTTTTCCCTCTATGTGGCTCTCTCTCTGGTTTTCTGTCCCGCAACTCTGGCTGCCTCTGTCTCCCCCTCCTCTCAACCCCATCTTCTCAATTCAGAAAGCCCTCCAGGCTCTGTCTGTGTTCCATCTCCACGTGCCGCAGCCTGGAAAATCTATCATGGCTCTAAGCCAGGCAACCACAGGGCTCCCCTCATTTGCGTCCCATCTTCAGGGATCACTGCCCTTTATTGCCTGGTGGCCAGTGTCTTAAACACCATTGTCTCATATATTTTGTCCTCTGTGTAGATCTGGTTTCCGTCACTCTATCTTGGCTGGAAACAGAAGTCTCTCTTTGACTTTTTATCCCCATTTTATAGATAAGGAATCTGAGATTTAGAGGGATTAAGGAATTTGCCCAGGGTAGGCCAGCTTGTAATAAGGAAACTCACATTCATATATGGGCAGTCCAGTGCCAGAGCCATGTTATTAAGAATCACCATGCTCTACTGCTTCTGTGGTCCGCATGCTCTATGTAGATGACCTGATCCCATGTTTGCAATAGCATTCTAAGGCAGGCATTGTGAGTCATTTTACAAATATTTGTTGAGGGCTTCCTACATGCTGGGCTTGTTCTAGGTGCTCGAGCTGAAGGCTTGAGCAAAGTTGACTCAAGTCCCCTGCCCTCTTAGGGCTAACATTCCCACAGGAGGAAAGAGACAGTACACGAAGTGAAAAGTAAATAATAGAGCGCATAAGGACTTTGACTTCCAAGGACGAAGTCAAAGAGGGAAGAGGTGCAGAATGTTTGTGTGTGTCTGTATGTGTGGTGAAAGGGGTGGCAATTCAGACAGGGAGTTCAGGGAAAGCTTCACTAAGAAGGTAACATTTACATAAAGACATGGAGCAGTTTAGGGCATGAAACATGAAGGAAGGTGGTGTCTGGTATCTTATAGTAGTGACAGCAATAGGTATACCATCAACGAAACGCCTTCTAAGGTCCAGGCCTTTGTAAGGGCTTTATGTGTACTATCTTCACACACAAAAATGCGGAAGTTATTTTTTTCCTAAAATGTAACTATATTTATCGTGTTTTTTAAATTATTTTAAAAACCCATGCTGGTTGTAAAACAAAAATAAAGCGATACAGAAATATATGTAAATACAAGGTAAAGATCCTCTTGTAGTTAATCTCTCCCCACCCCTCATTTACCAGAGATAACTCATTAACAAGTGGATGAATCCTTCTTTGCATTTGTAAACATGTATGTATGAATGTACGCATAAAATGGGCTCATGGTGTCATGCAACCTAGTTTTATTCCCATTTCACAAATCTATCACAAGCAGCTTTCCATGCCGATACATAGACTATATCTTTTTCAATGCTGTATCTGAATGTACTATACTTTAACCCTTTGGGTGCATATTTAACAATGTTTTGCTGTTATTCAGAATGCTACAGGGGAGATCCTTATACGCATTCCTGATTGTGCCAGGTATTTTCCATTTGCTCCTTAAGATCTAGAAAAAAGTGGAGGTGAGAAAAGTTGAGTAACCTACTTGAAATTCTACCTACCTACAGACAATAGAGCTCATGACAGGCTGTGTCAATATGTGTAATTGGATTGTCTGTAGCAATAAAGCCATATCACCCAAAGGTCAGTTGAGTTAAACCCCCAGTATGCTTTTTCCACTGCACTGACAGTCAGGCCTGGCCACATGTATTGGCCACCCTGGCCAGACTTTTCAATCGTGTCACCAGAATCGTGCCCTGTGAGTCAGAGTTTACATCTGAGGTTATGCAACGTCAGAAGCATTCTGAGGTGACAGCACGGGGTGGGGTGCTCCCAGCGGGGCGTTGGCATGAGGGCACCGGTGTCTTAGGTGGGGTACGCGGGTTGCTCCTGGATCGAGTCTTTCTTTCCCCAGGGCGTTTCCACGAGCACTGGGAGCCACGGCGTTCACAGTGCTCTTCTCTGCCTCTCAAGTCTCCGGAGCTACAAGAGCCGGACCCAGCTGATGACACTTTCAGAAACTCCACTCAAACTAGCTCCAGGAACCGGCAAATCCAGAGGTGTGGAAGGGCTTGGAAAGGCTTGATCCAGAGGCCAAAACGGGCTTTCTCTCCCCATCTCTCTCGTTTCCCCCATCCCCCTTTTGGGCTTTACATGACAGGTGTCTCTTCTTGTGCTGGGAATGCCATCCCCCGACAGCTGCATCTTTATTCTTTATTCTTACCCTGAAGGGGTTGACATTGCCCCTCTGAAAGCTCAGGGAGCCTCTGACGGATGCCGCTTGGACCCCCTGACACCCCTTCGGTGGTGAAGTGGAGGAGCAGACCAGCAGCCTGTCAGTCACAGCCCACGGTGACTGTGGTCGTTTTGAGGGCAAACACCTGTGTTCCTCATCTAGTTCTCCTGGACCCCCCAACTGCCTGGCATGTAGCAGGGGCCCCGTGAGATGTTCTCTTCTTGAATTAAGTGGAATCGTAATTATATCCAGCCACGCTGCCTTTCCTGAATATTTATGTATAACCCCGTCCTCTAGGCTAAGCATGCCTCCCAGAGAGGCCAGTGGCTCTCTTTTCATGGGCTCTTTATTCTTTGGGGTTTCTAGGTTGCAGTGATACTTGAGGGTGAGTGTTGGGGGATGTGGTGGCAGTCACAGCAGTTCTGTGACAATGAATGTATCTGGTAAAGACCCACGTGCTGCCTGCTCTCCAATATGACAGTGGTTTTGGGCATCCTCCCCAGAACCACTTCTCGATGCTGAACTAACATGGAAACAACCTAAATGTCCATCAACAGAGGAATGGATAAGGACGATGTGGTACATACATACAATGGAATATGACTCAGCCATAAAAAGAAGAAAATAATGCCATTTGCAGCAGCATGGGTGCTACTAGAGATTATCATACTAAGTGAAGTCAGAAAGAGAAAGACAAATACCATAGACTATCACTTATATGTGGAATCTAAAATATGACGCAAGTGAACGTATCTACGGAACAGAAACAGACTCACAGACATAGAGAACAGAGCTGTGGTTGCCAGGGGGGAGGAGGTTGGGGGAGGGTTGGAGTGGGAGTTTGGGATTAGCAGATGCAAACTATTATATATAGAATGGATAAACAACAAGGTCCTACAGTATAGCACAGGGAACTATATTCAATATCCTGTGGTAAACCATAATGGAAAAGAATATGAAAAAGAATATATATATGTATAACTGAGTCACTTTGCTGTACAGAAGAAATTAACACAACATAGTAAATCAACTATACTTCAATTTAAAAAAATGCTGACCGCTGAATTAACAGAGCATTTGTCTGATGGAGGCTATGATGTTGTCTTCTTCTATTCTTTTTTTCTCTCCTGGGGATGTGGCATGGGAGCAGCAGTGGCCTCCTGACCTAACCTGCTCATAGAATTGCAGAGACTCCCCATCAATCTCCGATGCTCACCATTATAACCCAGCCTGTGCCCATCAGCCATGTGGCCACTCTGTTTTTCTTAAGTGTAAGTGTTCTCAGGATTCAGGTCAGAGCTATCTATTGCCTGCTCTAAGAATTTGCTTTTTCTTTTATAAAAAGGAAAAGGAAATTGTTGGTTTCTAAGAACTACAAAGGATACTGGAGGCATTTGGCTAAACCTGCTTTTCTGTGAGCTCAGGATGGTAACATAATTAAACTGTCAAACAAATTCATTAATTTATCAAAAGCTATGAATTACACTTGAGACAAGTTATTAGTCTAGAACACCACAGATGTTATCCTTTATGGTCAAATATACGTAGGTTATCAAGCTCTAGTAATAAATCACATTTTTCTTTCTTGCCAAAAGAAAAATCTATTTTTTGATATTGTTCAGAGAAGAAAACCACATATTGATTTAAAAATATATATGAATAACGTAAGTCCTCAAACTCAGCTATAATATGACAGAGAATAAAAGGGAATAAATAGAAGTCGGCAGGGACAAAGGAAGAAAAATTCCAGAAAAAAAAAAAAAAAGAACTTGCTAACAGCAAAAAATTGAGTCTTAGATGAAGGCGTTAGAAAAGCATTGCAAACGCCCACATTTGGCCCTTATACAATAACTTCCTTTGGTGAGTGAAAACGAAGAAACGATTATTACTTTAATTTCCTTCTGGAAAAGAATTAGTGGTTCATGTCCTGTAGTGCCTCGAGCCTAGAGCGGAGAGGAAAGAACACAGCGGCCATGAATAATGGTTCATGGGGACAGAAGCACAAGAACATTGTTCCTGTGTATGCTAGTGGGCGCTCTAATTCCTCGCCCAGTCGGGCCCACGAGGTGACTTTAAGGGCATCAGACATTGTCCTCCTGGGAAGAGTTAAGGAAGGACAAGCCTCTGGCTTCGTCACTTTCGTGCCAGGCTTGACAGAGACACCAGAGCATTTTCTAGATAGCTAGAGGGACCCTGCAGTGGTGAGCTCAGTAATTCTTATGGAGTCTAATCATAAAGGTGCTGGGAAGTAGTGTGTGATTATAAACAACTCCCAGATAAAAGAAAATGTTTTTCACTGTGGCTGCATCTGTTTCTCCTACACACTATCATTATCTTCTCTTTTTACCATCCCTTCTTTTCCATCGTGTTTTCCCTCACAGTCAGCCCGTGTCCCCTAGATGGTTACCGAACACACCACAGTGGTTTCAAGGCCCACATCTTGACGGGTCCTTTCGCCCTCGTCTTTTCTTGGCAAACAGTAGTTCACTTTGTCACGTTCTCTTCTCTCTTCCACCATTTTTGCCCAGCAAGGACTCTGGAACCAGACCACCTGCTTCATATTCTGCCTCTGCCACCTACTAGCTGTGTGACCTTGGGCAAATCACTTGTTCTCTCTGTGCCTCATTTTCCTTATCTGAAAACGGGAGTAATAGTAATAATAGCTTTTTAATAGTGCTGTTCCGAAGAGCGAGTTAATATGTGAAATGTGCTTGGAATGGGGCCAGGAATATAATTAGTCACATTTAAGTATATGATAAATAAAATCAAAAGAAAGTTCACCCTCAAAAATAACGTTAAAAAATTTTCAAATAACATATATCCTCTGTACAGAAGTCAGAAAACGTGTAAAAGCAATACACAGTCCCAGAGGCTCCGAGGACCCTTGGCCAAGGCTCATAGCTGCTGAGCCTCAGGGCCCACCAGGGGCTTGACCGTGGCTTTGGGGGTCAGCACGGCCCCGGGACCTGCACCAGCGCGGGGATCAGTGCATTAGGACAGGGGTCCTGCTCTGCGCTGAGGTTACTGCGGTGCCCAAGGAGCTACACGAAGGAAGCTGTAGGTTCACACACACACCGAGCCTCACTGCAGACCCGGCAAACGTGTTCTCATCCTCACTTTTACTCTCAGGGGCGGAGATCAGCAGGTGCGCTGGACCTCTCCCAGCGGGAGACTATCCCGCGCCCTTTCCATCACCTGCATCTCTTTTGCTCTCCTGGTGCAGGACTCTCCGCAGGGGGAGGTCTGTTGGCTTTTGTTCTCTATTCCACCATTTCCTTTTTTTTTCTTTTAAAATTCCTAACGCAGACTTTGATGCTTTAATTCACTTTTTTCCTGTAGCTAGCGTTGCTGGGTTTTTTATATGCTTCCCATTAGGATATCGACAAGCATCCCTAGTAAACAAAGCAGAGCACCAGGCTTTAACAAACAGGGGGCTCAGTAGTGGGCGTGGGGTGGTAGTGGGATGAACTGGGAGATTGGGATTGACATGTATACACTAATATGTATAAAATGGATAACTCATAAGAAGCTGCTGTATAGCACAGGGAACTCCACTTCGCTGTACAGTAGAAACTAACGCAACATTGTAAAACAACCATACCGCCCCCCAAAATTACCGAAAAGGAAAAAGAAAACAGGGGGCACAGGAACCAAAGTGAGTTTGTGAAACGAACCACTCAGCCTGTGGGGAGGTAAAGGAACCAGACCCGAGTTTTGGGGTCCTAGGCAGGCGCCGAGTTCAGGCCAGCAGGGAGGAGGAGGGTCGCCCAGTGGGCTGTCTGGTTGGGGTGGGGAAGGGTGAGGGCGTTATGGGGTCTCTGATGAAGCAGAGGAGAAATACCCCTTGAAGTGAATGGGAGCATATTCCGGCATCCGCCCGTCACCCTGGGGCCGTGACACTCCAACCTCTGGCTGGGGAGAAATACCCCCGCCCAAGGGCAGGCCCTGCGACCAGGACTTTGGCTTCTGGGCGTCCAGGGTGACACCGTGCTGCTAGCTCAAAGAGCGCGTGCAGAGTTTGGACAGAGAAGCACAAAGCACTCTGCAGGCGGGGACACTGGGGACGGCGGGGAAGCTGGGGACAGAGTGGCAAAGGAGGACGTGCCCGCGTGGGGCGACACCCCCAGGCCCCTGGGACGTGGGCCAGAGAGATTTTGCGGCTCTGCCGCTTCAGTGACCCTGGGAAAAGGTGGGTGAGGGTCTGTGACTGGTTTTCTTCTTTCCTGTGGGTGAGTGATCTGCAGCGATGCCTCTTGCAGGAACGCTCGTCGTGCAGTCTGCTGGGCCGGTTTGGCTGGAGGTGAAGAACTGCCTGCTTCAGGGCAGCGGTAAAAGCCCTTAGTTCCCCCATCCCCCCCCCCCCCCCCCGCACTCCACAGAGGACCTTTCTCAAGGGCGGGGCCGCGCCTCACTTTCCTCAGTGCCCTTAGCACCTGCAACCCGGGAGCGCGATCTCCTGAGTGAATCAGAGTGGGTGATGAATCTGCTGACTTCCTGCACCTCAGAGAGTAAAAAGGGGGAAAAAAGGCGTAAAACTATCTTTTGATACCAGCACGTGTAAATGAGTTTATCCCTGAAATGTTCTTTGAAGCAAGTTGTTAATGGGGAGGGAGAAGAGGAGGGGGGTTAGAGCCCAGAACCCCAGCGGCTGAGGATGGAAAATGCCGCAGGAAGCATCAGAGACCTGTAGATGTGACTGTATAATTTACCTGCTAATTCAATACAATTTTGAGACTAATGATTAAAGTTATGGACTGAAAACTGGTTTCTGACATTGACGATACACAGCATGGTTTTAGTTTAAAAACTCTGTTACTGAGAAGATGCTTCCTAAAAATTAAAAATGTACATTGAAGCAAAATTTTATTATCTTTTTAAATTTTTTATTTTATATTGGAGTAGAGTTGATTAACAATGTTGTGTTAGTTTCAGGTGTACAGGAAAGTGATTCAGTTGTACATATACATGTATAACTTCTTTTTCAAATTCTTTTCCCATTTAGGTTGTTACATAATATTAAACAGAGTTCCTTGGGCTATACAGTAGGACCTTGTTGGTTATCCATTTTAAACCTAGCAGTGTGCACATGTCAATCCCAAACTCCCTGACTATCCCTCCCCCCTACCCATCCCTCCTGGTAACCATAAGTTTGTTCTCTAAGTCTGTGAGTCTGTTTCTGTTTTGTGAATAAGTTCATTTGTATCCATTTTTTTTTAGATTCCGCATGTAAGCAATACCATACAATATTTCTCTTTCTCTTTTGACAACATTGATTCTTTCAGTCCAAGAACATGGTGTGTTTTTCTATCTGTTTGTGTCGTCTTCAATTTCTTTCATCAGCGTCTTATAGTTGTTGGAGTACAGGTCTTTTGTCTCCTTAGGTAGGTTTATTCCTAGGTATTTGATTCTTTCTGATGCAATGATAAATGGGATTGTCTCCTTAATTTCCCTTTCTGATCTTTTGTTGTTAGTATATACAAATGCAACAGATTTCTGTGTATTAATTTTGTAACCTGCAACTTTACCAGATTCATTGATGAGTTCTAGTAGTTTTCTGGTAACGTCTTTAGGATTTTCTATGTATAGTATCATGTCATCTACAAAGAGGGACAGTTTTACTTCTTCTTTTCCAATTTGTATTCCTTTTATTTCTTTTTCTTCTCTGATTGCCGTAGCTAGAATTTCCAAAATTATGTTGAATAATAGCGGTGAGAGTGGAAATCCTAGTCTTGTTCCTGATCTTAGAGGAAATACCTTTAGCTTTTCACTGTTGAGAATGATATTTGCTGTAGGTTTGTCGTATATGGCTTTTATTATGTTAAGGTATGTTCCCTCTATGCCCACTTTCTGGAGAGTTTTTACCATAAATGGGTGTTGAACTTTGTCAAAAGCTTTTTCTGCATCTTTTGAGATGATCATATGGCGTTTTAAAGAATTTCTCTATGCTGATTTGAACATTAAAAATAATCTAAACAGAGTAATTATTCCTGGCACATGTTCGTATACATGAATCAGTTTCTTAACCACAACTATCTGTGTCATGCTTACTTTTCTGAAGATTTTCTTTTAGTGTGGTCTTATAATTAAAAAATTTTTTCACAGTATTATCCACGATCTTCAAATTTATATTTGAAGGTCAATTAATTCTAAATGATTGACATCTTTGACACTTTTCTGAAGACTATAAAATTTTTAATTAAGAAAATCTTCTTAACTCTCAGGTGCTCACGTCCCTGGTAAGCTCAGATAATTTTCTGCTAAATGGAGGATATTCTCAATTCCAATCACTTTTGCATTGAATATGTAAATATGTCAGCCAAATAGTCACACAGGTGCTCTTTCTGCTTCTATTCAGAGGGTCTTTCTTTGACAACATTTTTATAAGACCAGATTTGCCAAGTAAGTTACCTCTGCTATGATTCTTTTATGTTTTGCTGAATTTAATTGCTACAAAAATCATAGCCTTTCTCAACTTCACTCCATTCTGATAATATTAAATTTATGTAGATAAAAATAAGAGCTCCATCAAAAGACTAAATATTCCAAAGTTTGAGTAAACGATTTCAAAATTAAATCTTGTTCACTGTTTGAGCTCTTATCTTTTCATTTATTGAGGGCCTTCCTCACTTCTGGGGAGGTAAATTTATTCCCTTCCTATTTGCAAGTCTTGTTTTGAATAAATGCAATTTTCTGAGAATATCCAAAGCTCTAAAAGAAGTTTTTTGGTGCTCCATGCATTGATTTTGGAGAATAAAGATTTCCAAGTGATTTTGAAAAAAAATTGCATCTCAAATTTAGAGGACTTACAAAGACTTCAATATCATTGCCAAACACATAGATAAACTTACAAATTAATTCTTTAAAGGTTTAACTATTTCTAACCATACTGCCCTGCTGAAGGATCTATATCAGCTTTGTATAATTAAATTCTATAGTTTAGTTCCTCTTATATAATATTATTTAAAAAATTGTAATTCCTATCATTTCTCTTTCATTGGTAGAATAGCACAGCTTTTACAGACATAATTATGAAATATGTGTGAACCACAAGTAGTGCCAAATATGGTTTCTATAGTTATCTTAATTAGTAAGAGGATGGTTTGTAAGAAAATACTGTGCTTAATCAAAATTTGTATCTGTATAATCACCTCACAAACAATTGATTTTTTTAAATGTTGAATTGTTTTTTACTGAATTTACAATAGCATTTACAATAATGTCAGATCTTTCATCAAACTGACAGAGTGAATTTCCAAAAGCTTTACTTTGATGCTCAGAAGAGTATGAAAAATCACATCATTGTTGAGGTTTTCCGTTTGAAGAATCTGATGACACTGTAACAATACTGGTATTATTTATCTGTTTTCCAAGTTTCTCTTCTGCCAAAGCAACAGGAACCATATCAAAAAACTTAGAATTGTAAATAAGTAAAATTAATTTAGAAGGTCTGCTATTTGATCTAAATGGAAGTCTTGCTTCATAGAATATATATAACAAAACTTCTGCTCCTGTACGTATTAAATTGTCATTTTGGAACACAGTCTTCTTAAAGTAATGATTAACTTTCAAAGTAGATGCTGATGCCCTTTCAACTGGTTTAGTCCTCTGAATTCCATGTGGTCAGTGATACAGCCCCTATAGTGGATGTTAAATATTGACAAACACTTTGTATGTGTTACCTGTTTATCGTCAGCTGGCTTCCGAAATGGAAATTTGCTACTTAATTTTATTAAATATACACTTATTATTGTTTTACCTCATTCCTGACAAAAGAGCTTATTGTAAAATAAAAAAGCACTGCCAAACAATAAAATAAGCACTTCTAACTTACACCATGCAATAAGACAAAACCACAGTAGTAACAGCATTCAGATTATGCTCTGTTACTTGATGGCTGGCCTGCTTAGTCCTCACGCATCTATCACATACGTCTAATGTATAATTTTACACATTCCCACTGAGTCCTCTGACTGGAGCCTGACAGCTTTGTGTCTTCAACAGGCTATAGCACGGAAAACGGCTCAACTGGTCAATGCACCAAGTAACCAACTACAGGGACATCAACTACTTTTGCCATCACCTCTAGAGACTGAAGAGAGTTAGCTGACCCTAGCTCCTTGGAACGGAGCACACATTTTTCCCCACCCAAATTCCCCTGAATATTGTTCTTAAAAGGAAAGAGTTTATTGAATCACATTTGGAAAAGTGTCAAGGAAATAGATAGGTTGTTGCTGTTCCTGTTTCAGATTGAACCACCTAGTAAAGTGAAAATTCTCTTAAATTCATATGAACCTCTCACATTGTCAAAGTCCATGGCAGAAAGTGAGCTATAGAGACTTGTCAATTATGTCCTGGCTTATTTGAATATAATCAATACAAATACTTTATTAAACATGGAAAAAGTGCTAAGTAGGATGATACATAATGTCAATAGGCATAAACCAGAAGAACACTGCTTCTGACAGTCATCCATGGATAAGAGTGCCTTTGAGGAAGTCTGGGAGTCCAGTGGAAAAGTTTCAGCATACTACTGGAGAAAAAAAATCTGAGATAGGACACATTGAAGAGGCCAGACAGTGAAGATCAGAGGAGATGACTGCTTCTTTAAATGTGAAGACAGCAGTACAAAACTTTAAGGAACATGAAAAATCAATGAAAAATGACACCACCAAAGGAACAAAATAATTTTCCAGTAACTGACCCCAAAGAAATGGAGATGAGCAATTTGCCCAATAAAAATTTAAAATAGTCTTAAGGAAGCTCAGTGAGCTACAAGAAAACACAGAAAGACAATTCAATGAAATACACAAACAACACAAGTTTAACACAGAGGTAGAAATCATAAAAAAGAACCAAAGAGAAATTCTGGAACAGAAGACTACAATGTATGAAATGAAAAATGTAATACAGAGCATGAAAAGCAGACTGAGGGGCTTCCCTGGTGGTGCAGTGGTTGGGAGTCCGCCTGCCAATGCAGGGGACACGGGTTTGAGCCCTTGTCCTGGAGGATCCCACATGCCGCAGAGCGACTAGGCCCGTGCGCCACAGCTGCTGAGCCTGTGCTCTGGAGCCTGTGAGCCACAACTACTGAAGCCCACGCGCCAGAGCCCATGCTGTGCAACAAGAGAAGCCACTGCAATGAGAAGCCCGTGCACCACAACAAAGAGTAACTCCCGCTGGCCACAACTAGAGAAAGCCCACATGCAGCAACAAAGACCCAATGCAGCCAAAACTTAATTAATTAATTAATTAATTAATTTAAAAAAAGACACACTATAACAAAACTGTCTAAAATCAAAGAGGATAAGACAATTTTAAAAGCCACAAGAGAAAAAAGTATTTCCTCACATTCAAGGGAACTCCTATGAGGCGATCAGTGAATTGCTCAGCAGAAACCTTGCAGGCCAGGAGAGATGGGATGATATATTCAAAGTGCTGAAAGAAAAAACTGCCAACCAAGAATATCTCACCAAAGTTTTCTTTTAGAAATAATAGAGAGAGAAACTTTCCCAGATAAACAAAAGCTGAGGTGGCTCATCACCACTAAACCAGCCTTATAAGAAATGCTGAAAGGAGTTCCTCAAGCTGAAATGAAAGGATGCAATTAGTAACATGAAAACATATGAAAATATAAAACACACTGGTAAAGGTAAAAGTATAGCCGAATTAGAAACACTCTAATAATATAATGCAGTTGTGTGTTAATCACTTAACTCTGGTTTAAAGGTTAAAGGACAAAAGTGTTAAAATAACTCTAGGGCTTCCCTGGTGGCGCAGTGGTTGAGAGTCCGCCTGCCGATGCAGGGGACGCGGGTTCGTGCCCTGGTCTGGGAAGATCCCACATGCCGCGGAGCGCCTGGGCCCGTGAGCCATGGCCGCTGCGCCTGCGCGTCCGGAGCCTGTGCTCCGCAACAAGAGAGGCCGCAACAGTGAGAGGCCCGCGTACCGCAAAAAAAAAAAAAGCAAAAAAAAAAAAAAAAAATAAATAAAATAAAATAACTCTAGCTACAATAATTTGATAATGAACACACAACATAAAAACATGAAAATTGGGACTTCCCTGGTGGCACAGTGGTAAAGAATCCACCTGCCAATGCAGGGGACACAGGTTTGAGCCCTGATCCAGGAAGATCCCACATGCCACAGAGCAACTAAGCCCATGAGCCACAACTACTGAAGCCCATGCACCTAGAGCCCGTGCTCCTCAACAAGAGAAGCCACCACAATGAGAAACCCATGCACCGCAACGAAGAGTAGCCCCTGCTTGCCACAACTAGAGAAAGCCCACATGCAGCAACGAAGACCCAACACAGCCAATAAATAAATAAATGAATGTTAATTTTTAAAAATGAAAAGTATGGGGCTTCCCTGGTGGCGCAGTGGTTGCGCGTCCGCCTGCCGATGCAGGGGAACCGGGTTCGCGCCCCGGTCTGGGAGGATCCCACATGCCGCGGAGCGGCTGGGCCCGTGAGCCATGGCCGCTGAGCCTGCGCTTCCGGAGCCTGTGCTCTGCAGCGGGAGAGGCCACAGCAGTGAGAGGCCCGCGTACCGGAAAAAAAAAAAAAAAAAAAGGAAAAGTATGGCATAAAAACATAAAATGTGGAAGGGGGAATAAAAGGGTAGGGGTTTTGTATGTGACTGAAGTTGAATCATCAGCTTAAAATGAGCTGTTATATCCATAACATGTTTTATGTAAGCTTCATGGTAACTGCAAACCCAAACTCTACAGTACATACAAAAGAGATAAAGAGAAGGGAATGAAAGCATATCACTATGAAAAATCACCAATTCATGCAGGAAGACACCAAGAAAGGAAGAAAGGAATGACAAAATAGCCATAAAACAATTAATATGAGGGCATTAGTAAGTACTTACCTATCAATAATACTTTAAATATAAATGAATCAAAAGGAATAGAGTGAATGGATAAAAAAACAATATCCAACTATATGCTGCCCACAAGAGACTCATATCACCTTTAAGGAAACAAATAGACCCAAAGTAAAGGTATGGAAAAATATTGCATGCAAATGGAACTAAAAGAGAGCAGGGGTAGCTATACTTATATTAGATAAAAGAGATTTGGTATAAGTCAAAAACTGTAACAAGAGACAGGGAAGGTCATTATATGATGATAATCAATTCATCAAAAGGCTATAACAATTGCAAATATATATGCACTCAACATTGGAGTACCTAAAGATATTAAGCAAATACTAACAGGTGCAAAGGGAAAAATATATAACGATACAGTAATAGTAGAGGACTTCAATACATCACTTTCAACAATGGATAGATCATTCAGACAGAAAATCAATAAAGAATATTGGACTTCAACCATACTTTAGATCAAATTGACCTAACAGACGTATACAGAGTATTACAACCAACAGCAGCAGAAAACACACTCAAGCACACATGAAACATTCCCCAAGATAGATCATATATTATGTCATGAAACAAGTCCAAGCAATTTTAAGAAACCTGAAATCATACCAAGTATCTTTTTCAACCACAATGTTATGACACTACAAATTAATAATGGGAGGAAAACTGGAAAATTCACTAATATGTGCAAATCAAACAGCACACTCCTGAACAACCAATGTGTCAAAAAAGAAATCAAAAAGGAAGTTAAAGAGTAGAGTAATCCCCTTATATCCATGGGAGATACTTTCCAAGACCCCCCAGTTGATGCCTAAAACCACAGAGAGTACTAAACCCTTTATATACTATGTTTTTTTCCTGTATATATATATATATATATATATATACCTATGATAAGGTTTGATTTATAAATTAGGCACAGTAAGAGGTTAACAACAATAACTAATAATAAAATGGAACAATTATAACAATATACTGTAATAAAATTTATGTGAATGTGCATGCTGTCTCTCTCTCTCTCTCTCTCAAAATAGCTCATTGCACAAATTTAATGCCTTCTCCCTCTAACTAAGCAGTTTTCATGCACTGTGGCAGTTAGCTTTTGCAGTTTTAGGGTTGACAGCAAAACTGGCATGAATTTCTTTTTCTTTCATCACAATCTCACCATAGAAAATTCATTCTTCCATAGAACTTAGCAAACTCAGCATACAATTCTTTTTCTTTTTTTATTATCTTGAAAACTTTCACCTTTTCACTTAAAGGAAGCACTTTATGGCAGCACTACTCTTGTGTTTGGGTGCCATTATTAAGTAAAATAAGGGTTACTTGGACACAAACCCTGCAATACTGCAACAGTCGATCTGCTAACCAAAACAGCTACTAAGTGACTAACAGGAGGGATATGCTGAACAAAGGGATGATTTACGTCCCAGACAGGACAAAGCAGGACAGTGCAAAATTTCATCACACTACTAAAATGGCACACATTTAAAAACTTATGAATTATTTATTTCTGGGACTTTCCATTTAATATTTTCAGACCTTGGTTGACCAGGGGTAAGTGAAACTGTGGAAAGTGAAGCTACATATAAGAGAGAACTAGTGTATCTTGAAACAAACAAAAATGCAAAAACAACATGCCAAAATTCATGGGATGAAGCAAAAGCAGTCCTAAAAGGGGAAGTTTATTACAATAAATGTCTAAATTGAAAAAAAGAGAAAGATCTCAAATAAACAACCTGACTCAAGGCACTAGAAAAACAAGAACAAACTAAGCCCAAAGTTAGCAAAAAGAAGGAAATAATTAAGATTAGAGCAGGAACAAATGAAATAGAGACCAGAAAAATAATAAAAAAGATCAATGAAACTAACCTTTTTTTTTTGGAAATAAACAAAATTGACAAACCTTTAACTATACTAAGAAAAAAAAGAAAAAGATTCAAATAGATGAAGTCAGAAATGAGAGAAAAAAAGAAAGAAATGAAAGAAGAGACGTTATAATTGAACCACAGAAATACAAATGATTATAAGAGACCCCTATGAGCATTTACATGCCAACAAATTGGATGATCTGTATGAAATGGATATATCCCTAGAAACATACAACCTACCAAGACTAAATCATGGATAGAAAATCTGAACAGACCATTAATGAGTAAGGATATTGAATCAAAAATCAAGAAACACCCAACAAAGAAAAGCTCAGAACTAGATTGTCTCCTGGTGAATTCTACCAAACATTTAAAGAAGAATTAATGCCAATTCTTCTAGGGGGCTTCCCTGGTGGCGCAGTGGTCACGCGTCCGCCTGCTGATGCAGGGGAACCGGGTTCGCGCCCCGGTCTGGGAGGATCCCGCGTGCCGCGGAGCGGCTGGGCCCGTGGGCCATGGCCGCTGGGCCTGCGTGTCCGGAGCCTGTGCTCCGCAACGGGAGAGGCCACAGCAGAGGGAGGCCCGCATACCACACACACACACAAAAAAACAATTCTTCTAAAACTTTTTCAAAACATAGGAGGGAACGCAAGGCCAGCATTACCCTGATACCAAGCCAGATGAGGACACTACAAGAAAAGAAAATTATAGGACAACATCTTGATGAATATAGATGAAAAATTCTCAACAAAATATTAGCAAACTGAATTCAACAATACATTTACACCATGATCAAGTGGGATTCATCCCTGGGATACAAGGATGGTCCAATAACACAAATTAATGACATGATACACCACATTAATAGATTGAAAGGTAATAATCATATGATCATCTCAATAGATACAGAAAAAGGTTTTGACAAAATTCAACATTCAAACAAAGTGGGTATGGGGGAACATACTTCAACATAATGAAGACCATATGTGACAAACCCACAGGCAACATTCTACTTAATGGTGAAAAGCTGAAAGCTTTTTCTTTAAGATCAGGAACATCACAAGGATGCTGACTCTTGCAACTTTTATTAAATATAGTATTGGAAGTCCTAACCACAGCAATGAGGCAGGAACAAAAATAAACAAAAGGAATCCAAATTGGAAAGAAAGAAGTAAAACTGTCACTGTTTGCAGATGATATGATAGAGAATCCTAAAGATGCTACCAAAAACTATTAGAATTAATAAATGAATTCAGTCAAATTGCAGGATACAAAATTAATACTCATAAATCTGTGGTGTTTCTATACGCTAATAACAAACTATCAGAAACAGAAATTAAGAAAATAAAGAAGGCCTAAATAAACAGAATACAGAGTTGATGGACTGGAAGATTCAATATTGTCAAGATATAAATCATCCCCAAATAAATTAATAGATTCAATGAGATTCCAATCAGAATCTCTACAGTTTCTCCCACCCCCCCACTGCCCCACCTTGTTATAATTAATCTATAATGTGTATGGAAATTCAAAGGGCCAAAACAAGGTATGTGGACTTGTTCCATGAGATGTTAAGACTTATCATAAAGCTATAGTAAATAAGAAAGTGTGATATTGCCTCAAAGATAGACAGTCCATTGCGATGGAAAAAAGAACCCAGAAACTGCCCAACTTATATATGGACACTTGACTTATGACTATTTTGGCAATGCAAGAGAAATGGAAAAGAACAGTGTCTTTATAAATGGGGCCAGGATAATTGAATATCTATTTTGGAAAATGACCCCTTCCATAAAACATAAATAAAAATTAATTCTACTTTGATGGAAGCTCTAAATGTGAACGTCTACAAGGTTTTTAGAAAATAATCTATGAAGATATCTTCATGAATTCATAGTAGGGAAAACTTACAGAAAACACTAAAAGCACTAGCCATAAAGGAAAATATAGATAAACTGGATTCCATTACATTTAATAACTTCTGTTCATTAGAAGACACCATAAAAAGACTAAAAATGCAAGCCACAGAATGTGAAAAGATATTTCAACACTTGTGTAACCAATAAAGGGCACACAACAAAAATTGTACAGCTCAATAAATCACTACAAAGGAAGCAGCAATGTAACGTGATCCTGGTCAAGAAAAAGAACATTGCAGCACCCAGATTCACCCTTCACGCCTTTGCCCAATCATTGTATTTTCCCTCCAAATCTAACCACTGTATCACTTTTAGCACTATTTTTTAATTTCCTATTTTATTTTATATTTATTGCTGCTATATAAGAATACAATTATTTTTGTACTTTCTGTATTGATCTTGTATCTGGCAATTTATTGCAGTAATCTGTTTGTAAATTAAAATTTTTTTCTGCATACACAATTACATTATTTGAGAAAAAAAGCCAGTTGTAATTTTTACCTTCCAATTTTTATACCCAATATTTATTTTCATCACGTTATTGCATTGGTTTGAACCACCAATAAAATGTTAAATAGCGGTGGTGATAGTAGACATCCTTATCCTGACCTAAGAGGGAAAGGTTTTCATATTGATTGGTTTTCAAATGTAAAGCTTGTCTTGCATTATTAGAATAAACCCAATTTGATAATGATGTACTGTATTTTTTATGTATATTGCTGGATTTGGTTTGCTGATATTTTATTTAGGATTGTTGGACATTTCATGAGTGAGATTGGTCTATAAGTTTGTATATATAACTGTTTTTGTGGTTTTGGAATCAAAGTCACACCGGCCTGATAAAACAAGTGAAGAGAAGTTCCCTCTTTTTCTATTTTTTGCAAGAGTCTTTATTCCCTTTAGATAGGCATTACCTTTACTTAGATATTTGCTATAATTTGGCAAAGTGAAGTCATCCAGGACTGCAATTTTTTTGTGTGGAAAGAATATTTCAAAGTATTTTAAAAATATTTTTTGAGGTATAATTTACAAACAATAACATTCACTCTTTTTAAGTGTATATAGTTCAATGAGTTTTCACAAATATATACGGTTGTGAAACCACCACCAGAATGAGTACACAGAACCTTCCTGTCAGGCCAGAAAGTTCCCTTATCCCTTTTTTGTAGTCAATTCCCTCCCTTGCATCCCAGTCCCAGGTAACCACTGCTCAGCTTTCTGTCCCTGTCTCTTTGCCTTTTCCAGGATGTGGTCGGTACCAATGGCATCATAAAGCGCACCTTCTGAGCCTGGCTCCTTCACAAAGCACAAAGCCTGTGAGAGTCACCTGGTTGTGGCCTGACTGGAGTTTATTTCTCTTTCCCGCTGAGTGTCACTGGTCAGGCAAATGGAAGCACCCCAGTTTGTTTATCCAGTTTGGGCTGTTATGAAAAGGTGGCTATAAACATTTCCTGTACAGGTCTTTCTGTGGACATACCTAGGAGTAAATAGCTAGGAGGGGTAAATCCTTAGGAGTGGGGTTGCTGAGTCCTATGGGAAGTATATATTACACTTACTAGAAATGATCAAACTTGCCCAAAGTGGCTATACTATTTTACATCCTCACCAGCATCCTCACCAATATTTGATATTGTAAGTTTGAAAAAAACCAAAACAACCACTTTTGTTTTGGGGTTTTTTTTTTAAAACAACTAGTAAGTTTTATTTATTTTTTAAATTTAATTTTATACTGGGGTAGAGTTGCTTTACAATGTTGTGTTAGTTTCAGGTAGCAAAGTGATTCCGTTATACAAATTCATGTATCTATTCTTTTTCAGATTCTCTTCCTGTATAGGTTATTTCAGAATATTGAGTAGAGTTCCCTGTGCTATACAGTAGGTCTTTGTTGATTATCTATTTTATGTATAGTGGTGTGTATCTGTTAATCCCAACCTCCTAATTTATCCCTCCCCTGAATTGGGGGTTTTAATATGCACTTTTGTAATGAAAACTAATACTAAGCTTATTTTCATGTGTTTATTTGCTATACATATAACTTTAGTGAAACATCTATTCAAATCTTTGGTTCAGTTTTTGTAGGATTGCCTTCTTATAATTTAATTGGAAGATTCATTTATTTATTTTGGATACAAGTCTTTTCTCAGATATGTGTTATAGAAATATTTTCTCTTAAGTCTATAGTTTGTTTTTTTTCATGTTAAAGAGCAGACATTTAAAATTTTGATGTAGTGCAGTTTACCAATTTTTTTTCTTTTGTGGTTCATGCTTTTAGTGTCTTGTCTAAAAATACTTTGCCTAACCCAAGTGACAAAGGTTTTCCTAAGTTTTCTTCTATAAATTTTATAGTTTAGGTCTTCCATTTAGGTCTATGATTTTGAGTTAATTTTTGTATATCTTGTAAGTGTTCAGGATCTTTTAAAAGTTTGTGGGAAAGACTATCGTTTCTCCATTGGATTATCATGGCACCTTTGTCAAAATCCAATAGCCTGTATATGTGTGGGTCTATTTCTAGACACTCTGTTCCTACATGTCTGTCCTTACGCCAAAACCCCATTCTTTTGATTACTGTACCTTCATAGTAAAACTTGAAATCAAATGTTGGGGATCCTCTAACTCTGTTGTTCTTTTTTCAGAACTTCTGTATTTCAAATATATTTTACAATCACCTTATCAATTTCTACAGGGGAAAAAAAAAGTCCTGCTGGGATTTTGATTGAGTTTGCACTGAATATGTAGATCAATTTGGGGAGAACTGACATCCTGATAATATTGAGTTTTCCTCAATATTATAAACATGATATACCTATACATTTATTTAGATCTTCTTTAATTTCTAGCAGCAATGTTTATAATTTTCAGCATCCAAGTTTTGCCCATCTTGTTGGATTTATCCCTAAATATTATATAGTTTAATACTATTGTAAAGGGCATTTTAAATTTCAATTTTTGATGGTTTGTTGCAAGAACACAGAAACAAAATTGATTTTTATATTGACTTTTTGTCTTATGACCTTGTGAAATCCACTTATTAATTCCAACTCTTTTGTAGATTCTTTGAGCTTCCTCCATAAAAGAGAGTGTTGTCTGTGATTAAAGACAGGTTTATTTCTTCCTTTTGTTTCACGTCTTTGGCTCGCTGTGCTGGCAAAGGGCTCCAGTACAAGGCTGTATAGAATTAGTGACAGCAAATATCATTCTCCTGTTCTATCTTAAGGGTAAAGCATTCAGTCTTTCATCATTAAATATGTATGAGGTTAGCTGTAGGTTTCTTATAGATTCCCTTTGTCAGGTTGAAGAAGTTCTCATCTATTCCTAGCTTTCTGAGAGTTTTAATCACGAATGGATGTTGAATTTTTTCAAATGTTTTTTCTGCATCTGTTGAGCTGATCATGTGGGTTTTTTCTTTTTAAATCTGTAGATTAGGTGAATTGCAATAATTGGTTATTACATGTTGAACCAAGAATTCCTAGGATAAACCCAACTTGATCTTTTTTTGATATCTTGTAGAATCAATTTGGTAATATTTTATTGCGTATTTTTGCATTTCTTTTCATCATGGACATTAGTCTGTGGCTTTCTTTTCTCATAATATCTTTGTCTGATTTGGGTGTCAGGATAATGCTGGCCTCATAGAACGAGTTGGGACGTGTTCCCTGTTCTTTTATTTTCTAGAAAAGTTTTATGGAGAATCAGTATTATTTCTTTCTTAGTTGATAGGATTCACCAGTGAAGCATGGATATGGAGTTTTCCTAACAGAAAGGTTTTAAATATGAATTCTTTTTCTTTAATATACATAGTGCTATTCAGGTTATGTATTTATGTTTACTTGACTGAGCTCTGGTAATTTGGTGTTTTCAAAAGGATTTATCTACTTCACTTAAGTTTGTTGAATTTATTTTCATATAGTTGTAGCTCATACTCATACTCCCGTATATATTTTTTATTGTAGTAAGGACATTTAACATGAGATTTACCCTCTTGACAAATGTTTAAGTGCACAGTACACTAATGTTAACCGTAGGCACCATGTTGTACAGCAGATCTTTAGAAGGTATTCATCCTGCAGAACTGAAACTTTATATCCATTGAATAGCAACTCCATATTGTCCCCTTACTAACCCTTGATAGTCTGTTGGATCTGTAGTTATGTCATCTCTTTCCTTCTTGATATTGATAATTGTGTCCTCTCTGTGTATATCTTTTCTTCCCCTCTGATCAATCTGCATAGAGATTTAACAATATTACTTTCTTCAAAGAATCAAGTTTTGCTTTTATTGATTTTTACTTTGTTTCTGTGTTTTCAAATTCATTTATTTCTGTTCTTATTGTTATTATTATTATTTCCTTCCTCTGCTTACTTGGGTAATTTGCTTTTCTTTATCCAGTTTCTTAAAGTAGAAACTTAGATCATTGGTTTGAAATCTTTGTTCTTTTTTAATACAAGTATTTAATGCTATTGTTCTCCCTCTTGACATGGCTTTAGCTTGTGTCTCACAAGTTTTGATAGGTTTTAGTTTCCTTTTCATTTGATTTAAATTTTTCTAATTCTCCTTTTGAGTTCTCCTTTGTTTTGTATGCTATTTAGAAGTATGTTGTTTAATTTCAAACCATTCAGGGATTCTCAGATATATTTCTGTTACTGATTCGTTTAATTCTGTTGTGAAAGAAGATACGTATTAGATTTCAATTCTTTTAAAGTTTTGAGATTTGTTTCATGGCGCAGAATATAATCTATCTTGGTGAATGCTCCATGCATACATTTGAAAAAAATCCACACGCTTGAAAAGAATGTGTATTCTGCTGTTGTCAGGGTGAACATTCTATAAATGTCACTTAGCTCATGTTGGTCGATAGTCTTGTTCAGCTCTTCTACCTTCTTATTAATGTTATGTTTTCTTGTTCTTTTAATTAAGCAGAGAGAAGCGTTAAACTCTCCAAATATGACTTTTCCCTCTACCAGGTTTTCCTTCATGTATTGTTATTATGTGCATACACAGTTAGGATTATGTCTTTTTGATCAACTGTCCCCAATGTCATTATGTAATGTCCTTACTCATGGTAATATTCATTGTTCTGAAATCGAATTTTTCTCTATTAATATTAGTATAGCCACTCCTAGTTTTTTGATTAGTGTTTGCATAGCATATCTTTTTCTATCCTTTTACTTTTAACTTATATATTTATTTATATTTAAATTTGTTTCTTATAGACAGCATATCATTGGGTCTTGGTTTTCTTATCCAATCAGACAATCTTTGCCTTTTAATTTGGGGTATTTAGTCTCCCTATATCTAATGTAATTATTAATATAGTTGGATTTAAATAAACTATATTATTCATATTGTCCCATTTGTCTTTTTTGATTAGTGTTTGCATAGCATATATTTTTCTTTTTACTTTTAACTTACATATTTATTTATATTTAAATTTGTTTCTTCTAGACAGCATATCACTGGGTCTTCTTATCTTATCTAATCAGACAATCTTTACCTTTTAATTTGGGGTATTTAGTCTCCTTATATCTAATGTAATTATTAATATAGTTGGATTTAAATCAACTATATTACTCATATTGTCCCATTTGTCTTTTGTCCCCTTTTGTTCTGTTTTTCTCCCTTTTTTTGTATTAAAATTATTCACAGGGAACTTGTCTCAATACTCTGTAATGACCTATATGGGAAAAGAATCTAAAAAGGAGTGGATATATGTATATGTATAACTGATTCACTTTGCTATACAGCAGAAATTAACAAAACATTGTAAATCAACTATACTCCAATACAATTTTTTTAAAGGGAAAAAAAGGAAAACATTATATTGTATGATTTCACTTTATATCCACTATTGGCTTATTAGTTATACCTCTTTTTATAATTGGTTTCATTCTTACTCTAGGGATTACGGTATCTGGCATTAATTTATCAGAGTCTACTTTCAAATAATATTAGGCCACTTCAGGTATAGCGCGAGAACCCTGCAACATTATATTTACGTTTTCTCCCTCCCATGCTTTGAGCTATTTTTGTCATAGATTTAACTTCTACACGTTATAGACTCCAAAATTCATTGCTACTATTTTGCTTTAGACAGTGACTTTCCTTATAAAATAATACAAAATAAGAAAAAATATTTTATATTTACCTTTATTTTTACTATTTCTAGAGCTCTACATTTTTTGGGGTGTATGTAATACTAGAGTACTTCATTTCCATCTGGTAGCATTCTGCTGCCTCAAGAACTTTAACATTTCTTGTTGTCAGGTCTCCTGGCAATGAATTCCTTAGCTTTTGTTGTCTGAAAAATTTTTTTATTTAGCCTTCATATTTGAAAGACATTTTCACTGGATATAGAGTTCTGAGTTGACTTTTTATTCTCTTAGTACTATAAGGATGTGGCTCTATTATTTTCTGGTTTGCCTACTTTCTGACAAAAAAAGTCTGCTTGATATTCTTATCTTTGTTCCACTGTATTTTTTTAAAAAACATCTTTATTGGAGTATAATTGCTTTACAATGGTGTGTTAGTTTCTGCTTTATAACAAAGTGAATAAAGTGAATCAGCTATACATATACATATATCCCCATATCTCCTCCCTCTTGTGTCTCCCTCCTACCCTCCCTATCCCACCCCTCTAGGTGGTCACAAAGCACTGAGCTGATCTCCCTGTGCGATGCGGCTGCTTCCCACTAGCTATCTATTTTACACTTGGTAGTGTATATATGTCAGTGCTACTCTCTCACTTTGTCCCAGCTTACCCTTCCCCCACTGGGTCCTCAAGTCCGTTCTTTACACCTGAGTCTCATTTTCTTGAGGCAGCATCATTTCCGAGCTGCAGGGTGTGATCTCAGCAGCAGATTAGGACTGGCTCTCGGTGTCCCTGCCAGGATGCAAATCCTGAGTCATGGGAGAGTGCCTGAATAGCAATAACCTCCTTTTATCTAGGCTTCTATCTTACTCCGTGTCCAGTCTGCTCAAGATTCGTTCCCAGATGTGACATCCTGTGTTATGTGGGTGCATGTGAGCAAGGTTCCGTGGCCCTTTCTGGAGCAGGCAGCCCCTCTCTTACCTGCTGTGCCGAACTATGCGAGGCCTTAGGATTGGCCTGGACCAGGTTTGGCACACTATGGCCCTTTGGTCAAATACAGCCTGTTTTTGTAAACAAAGTCTTATTGGAATCCAGCCACACCCATTTGTTTACATATTACCTGTGCTGCTTTTGGACACAGTGGAAGAATTGAGCAGTTATGACAGACATTGTATGGTCTGCAAGGCCTAAAATATCTCCCATGTGTCCCTTTACAAAAAAAGTTTGCAGACCTAGAAGCTGTGAGGGCTGGCGGGGGAGATCTTGAGAAGGGCAAGTATCACCTGCAAGGCATCTGCCCCGGCTGAGGACCGTGCATGGTCTCGGGGCAAAAGAATGTTGCCGCTGTCCACAGGAGGAGTGGGTCTCATCTTCAAGCCCAGAGAGGCCCAGGGATTCTGAGGATTGAGGGTTCTCAAGCACATCTACCCAGGTGTCCCCATTCTAGGTCCTTGGGGCCCACGCCTTCTTATCAGGCCCTTGACTTTGGCATAGAATGTTTGCTAGGGCCATAGATTCAGACTCGTCTGTACTTTTATCAGCAGGATGTGCCAGCCAGCCACAGCAGACAGTCCTTGTAGGTGCTGCCACCAAGGACTCCTGGCTTCTAAGTTTGTGCCTACTTAGATGCTTGGCCGACTTGAGCTGCCATTTCTTCCCCAGTGCATCCATGCACCTAACAATCCCCAGCCATCTCCACAGCCCTTATAGTTCCCGTGGCCACCACACCTCTCAAATGCTGGTGATACTGCATCTCCTGGCACCTGCCTCCCATCCTGTACCAGTCAGGCCCAGTCAGAGATCATAAACCACACCAGTGATTTCTACAGAGAGAATTTAATGTAGAGAATTTTAAACCAGGTATCGAGGAACTGGACAGGCAAAAGGGAAACACTGAGACTAACCATCCTGGTTTGCCCAGAACTATGCTACTTTTAGCACTGAGAGTCCCGCATTCTGGGAAACTGCTTAGTCCCAGGCAAACCAGGCCTGTTGGCCACCCTCACTGAGGCATCACAGAAGTAGTAGTTGCAGGAAGCATCGAAGACCCCAGGACTGGGGAGTTCTATCTGAGTAGAGGGTACCAGTTAGCTGTTACTGGTATCCCTGGGGGATGCCATGAAACTGGTTCTGGGAAAAACCATTAACTGGAACCAACTGTTGCTTTCAGAACCAAGTTCACCGCCAGAGTGAAGAACCACTGCCAGAGTCACCCTGACACCCATGGGAGCAAGTGCCTCCTCGCTTCTCCAGCCTCCAGTTTCCCTCCAGCCCTCCCACTAGCTCCCAGAGCCTAACTGGGAGGAGCTGGCAGAGCGGGAATGTGGTGTCCAGACCCCAGCTGCAGCATCATGGAGCAGGGTATGGAAGGGCCGTGTACACCCTGGTACACGGTGTGGGGTTACTAGGCTGGCTGTATGCATCCCAGTGATTTACAGGAGAAGACGAACAGCTGTGCTGTCACAGCATCCGCGTGTTATCGTCACCCACTCACCACCAGGAACCAGGTCCTGCTGCCATCCGACCAGCACATGATGCAACGCTGAGGGTTTGCTGCCTGGACCACTTCTCAAACTAACTCTCTTAGTTTGGGCTCTCCAGAAGCTGACCCCAAGGCAAGGATTTGAGTGAATGGTTCGTCTGGGAGGTTAGAGGGACGCAAAGCGCGTGTCATCAGGCAGAGCCCACGTGGGTGATGCAGGGAAGCTCTCACTTCCAGGACCGCAGCGAGCACCTCCCGGGCCCTCGAGCCTGAGGAGGCATCCCAGGCAGGTGGCACCAAGCAGAGGGGCACGGTGCCTGCTGCAGGACCACAGCTGTGGTGCGCTGTTGCTGGCACACAGTGGCCACCACCGAAGAGGCAGGAGGAGAAAGACGTGAGGTCTGTGGTCGCCTGAGTGAGGCGCCCGGGCAGCTGGGTAAATAAAGAGAACATGGCAGGGGGCGGGGCCGTGTCGTGGTTCAGGTGACCCTAGAAGAGCCCCTGAGAAGACTCAAACCCAAGTTGTCTGTTTGGGAGGTGCAGGGACACATCCGCAGGAAGGCTGCCAGCACGGGGGGTACGCCCCCAGCCCCGGGGTGACGACTTGCTTGCGCACGGAGACGGGGACCCAGAAACTCCCTGGGGGAGGGGCTGCGGCATTGAGGGCCGCTCCCGGCCTGCCCTCCCTGGGGCAACAGGACCTCCTGCAGCTGCAGAAAAAAGACCTCAGGCAAAGACGCAGATGCTGTGGCAGCCGGAGCACCCCCGAGTGGCTGCCAGCGGAGGCAAAGAGAATGGATGGTCTCTGTAAGGAAACGCCCACTCTCCGTGCCCCAGGCTCCCCGGATGCTCTGCACTCGCCACCTCCGGTAATCCTCGCAAGCCGCGGCACGTGCACTATTATTATTTTCATTTTACAGATAAGAACACCGAGGCTCCAAGAGGTTTGACGACTTGCCCACCGCAGTGACGAAAGCAGACTCGGTCCGAGGTTCAAGAGCCGCGCTCCTGCTGCCTCCGCCCTGGGCCGACTTGGGCTGTTGGACATGCGCACATCGGTCTCCCCCGGGCGCCAGGCGTGCGGGGCGGGGGCTCTGCCCCCGGCGGGGCTGTGGCACAGCATCTCCTCAATGCC
Source organism: Physeter macrocephalus (assembly GCF_002837175.3). NCBI lineage: Eukaryota > Metazoa > Chordata > Mammalia > Artiodactyla > Physeteridae > Physeter > Physeter macrocephalus. The sequence goes on along the minus strand of NC_041233.1, from coordinate 1,575,072 downwards.
ATCGGGCAGGTGGAGCTGGCTGTGCTGAGCACAAAACACCCAGACTGCCAGGGTCTTGTGAGCTCACCTTCTCTGGGTACTTAGCAAGCCCAGGAAAAGAGCAAATCCTACCCCCAAATCAGATTGCCCTCTTGCTGGGGGAGGTTTATAGCGATGATGCCAGAATGCAGGGGGAGATTCAACTCTGCAAGACTCCTTGGGCTCTCTAATTCCTATATCCTATAGTGTCTGATGGAGCTCTCTCTACTGATTGTCTGGGGTGGGCAGATAATACTTAATTCCCTTTAGATAAGACAACTTATTTCAGTCCCTCCCTCAATACCTGTTTACAGATTGGCCCGAGGCCACCCAGTGTGTAACACAGAATGGGGGCTCTCCAACCTGGCTGATCTAGAGAATGCTTCATGATTCTTTTTGTTTTCTTCTTTTCTTAATGGTCTATTATGGAATCATTAAAACATACACAAAAGCAGAGAGAACAGTAAAATTAACCCCCAGGAGCTCATCACTCGGCTCTGGCCGCTGTCAGCTAACGACCACTCTTGTTTCCTCCCCCATCTCTCCCCATACTCGGATTATTTAGGAGCTGCTCCGAACACCATATCATTTTGACACTGTTCTAACGGTATTGACTCCTAAGCTACTTCCCCTGAATTTTCTGATTCGGTAAGTCGGGAGTGGGGTCTGAGAATTGATATGATTTTTCAATTCCTCAGGTTTGGGGACCTATAGGGTTAAAACAATTAGCGTGGGCCTTTATAGTGAGAAAGTCATAGTTTGAGTCCTGGCTTTGCCCAAGCTATGTAATTTTGAGTGAAAACGTTAAATTTTCTGACCCTAGACTCTTTGTCTTGAAGAACTGCCACCTCTGTGAACTTGTGGTCCACTAAGACCTTCTGATATTTTTCACATTAAATAAATGCTACCAAATCTAGTGTCCTTCAGCCTTCCCTTGTCTTGGTTTGGGGGTAGGGATGAGGGCTGGGTTAGTTGTGAGCTCTCCTACTGTACGGTGGTGGTGTCTACAAAAATCTCCCCAACTTGCACTCTCCATCCCCCAAGCTCTATCCCCCACCAGCCTCACCACTGTGTCCCCTTCAGTCCCATTGTAGCCTCCCTCACTCTGTTTACTCCAACCCCCGCTTCCCAGCTCCTTGAGAACCGGAAGAACCAGACCTGCCCCTGAATGGTGGTCTTCAATCCACAGAATTCTTGGGCTTATATTAAAACGGCTTTTGGTTCACATTGCTGACCACTTTTTTGACCAAACCAAATCCTTAATTTCCATGGTTGACATTCAGTGGCTCAATGTTCACGAAAAAGAACGCAGGCTTCGCTGAATTGCAAAAACAAGAACTTTACTTGCTTTTGGTGAGCTCAGCATTTTTCTGAATGAAGACTGCAGCTACTGACAATACATAAAGCTCTTTTGAGGGGAGGGGGGTGTTATTTAATTAAACGGGGTCCAGGGGGGGAGGAAAATAGATAAACAAGACAAGCAAGCTGGGACCCACGTTTGAATCAGAATGAGGAAGGCATGATTTCCCGAGGCAGAACACCTTGTACAGTGGAGCACAGCTTCATTCTGTGCAGTATCGCCCCTGCACATTGTGTTCTCAGCTGGTTTTCGGAGAAAAATGCAAGCTTTCACCATGACAGCTAGTAGCAGAGGGAGGTCTGGGAAGTACAGGTCTGGGAGAGACTTACCTTCAGTGGGAATTTGGAAATCATCGCATGTGAGAGCTAAAAAGAACTGCAACAACCTCATTTACACCTGAAAAACAGAAGCTAAAAGGACAGTGTTACCTGCTCGGAGCCCCAGAGCTGGTTGGTAGATGAGCACAAACCAGCATCCTGGTTCCTCACCAGTGCTTGTTCCACTGAGAGGCATGGATGGGTGGTAGGAAGCATGGCCCTAGGAGGCAACCTGCCTAGGCTCACGCTCCAGCTCTGCCCCCTTGGGCTGCACGGTCTTGGGCAGATCAACCCTCATGGGGTCGATATCAGTCGGGGTTCCAGTAAGAAATGGATGACACATCCAAACTGGCATCCTTACAGGGTCTGTTTACAAAGGGGACACCCAGGGCTAGTGCAGGGACTCAGGGCTGGCAGCGCTGGAGCTGTCACCACCTTAGGACAGAGAGAACGAAGGCAGAGAGACGTTACTGCAGCCCCGAAGGAGAGTCAGGCCCGAAAGCAGCAGTGTCCTCAGGCTGGGGACACAGACAGCCGTGGCCACCTCGCACGCAGGGAGGGGGCCTGGAGACTTGCCTGTGACCTTACTCCCTCCACCCTGCTCTCCTGATGACCCTCCTCACCGGCTAAACTCAACCACAGGCCATGGAATATGGAAGCCTGTTGATGTAGCCCATATAGACGTGGCTCCTAGGGCAGAGAGCAGGGTGGAGAGAAGAGGACAGGTGGATCCGTGGGATCAGGCAGGAAGTATCCGACACAGTGCCTCAGTATTCCCATCGGTAAGATGGGAGTCACAAGGAAACCAACTCACAGCTTGTTGTGAAGGTTGATAACAACAAAGGGGTGCAAAGCTCCTAGAATAGTGGTCTCTCTCGTAGATGATAGATAGAAAGATAGCTAGATAGATGATAGATAGGTAGATAATGATGATGAAGATAGGTACGTAGATACATAGATAGTTGACTCTTGAACAACGGAGGGGTTAGGGGCGCCAACCCTCTGTCGTGCAGGTGGAAACAACTTATGGTCAGCCCTCGTAACCACGGTTCCTCTGTATCCGTGATTCCAAATCTGTGGAATCGACCAACCTCAGATCGTGTAGTATTGTAGTATTTACTACTGAAAAAAATCTGCATATACGTGAACCCACACAGGTCAGATCCTTCTGGAAGGGCTGCCAGGAATGATTGATCATTTCTTTCACGATGTGCATCCTTCCCTCCTCAAGTGTGTGAAGCTCGTTCGTGCCGAAAGCCCGGAGTTTGACCCACGGGAAGGGAGAGCATCGGGCGGAGGGTGGCACAGAGAAGGTCACAGCACCCAGAGCCCAGGGAGAGGGCCGCCAGGATAGGGAGAGGAGGGCAGAAAGGCAAGAAGAGCAGAGGCCAAAGACAAATGTCTTCAACTTCAAAGTTGCTTGAAACATGGTTCCCTCAGAGAATAGGCAAAGAAAGGACTTCTCATGGAAGGAAAGACTGTAACTGGTCCACCTGGATTCCTGTCTGTGTTCCCTTCGCCCTGTGCCCTCTTCCACCTGCACCCAAGCCCTCCTCACCCCTGTTTGAAGCTCACTCCCTGTGAGTCTGCTCACCTGTGGGGTTTTCATGCTCTTCAGTTACTAGACTCCGCTTCAGAATCTGCCCTGGTCCCTAAGTCAGTTCTCAGAGGCTGACTCACCCTCCCATCTTCACACCTGGACTTCATCTCGCTCATTTGTTTACTCTCCTTCCACGAGCCTTTCTCAACCACCGGCAGCCACGGGAGTCAGCTGGGCTGGGTCACCCGCCCGGTGCTGATGGTCAGTCTGTCCAGGTCAGCATGTGTCCCGGGCATTGCTCTTCACTTGTGCTTTCTCAGGGGGTCCCTGCCCCAGGGAGTGTGTGTGTGTGTGTGTGTGTGTGTGTGTGTGTG
>NC_041233.1:1570568-1571336 GCF_002837175.3 Physeter macrocephalus | reverse complement strand
GTGTGTGTGTGTGTGTGTGTGTGTGTGTGTGTGTAGGTGGGGGCCCTCTTCTTGTCGTTTTTCCCAAACTAGATGCCATCTGTCACCCAGGACCAATGACTCTGGCTGGCTCTCTAAATACTTTATCTGAGCTACATTAGCGCTTCTTTCACTATTATTATTACTGTGACCAGTGAAGTTAACCACTAAGCATAATATTATTTCTTTAGGGAAATAATGCAAGTTCCAAACAACCAACTTAAAGTGAACTTTGGAGAAGTCACCCGTGCTAAATGAAATTTTGAAAAACTCTCTCTGTGCCTATTACAAGGAGATTGGGAGTAAGTAGATATCACTTGATGGGCCTCGGTGTTTTTTTTTGTTCCCATGCAGCATACAATTAGCATTCAAGCCACACACTAATGTCGCCCAAGACCAGAAGCTGAAATATAAATACCACTCAAGCAAGGTTATTCAGATCCTCAATTAGATCGACCCGATCTAAGCCAATTATTTTTCTGGCAGAGTTAATTAGAATGTGTCTAAAGTGAGTGAAATGTGGAAGGCAACTTTCCATTACTTATTCCTTTATCAGTTGCCTTATAGCTGGAGTCCTGTCCTTAATTTCACATTACAAGTACCTTTTTTTTTTTTTGCGGTACACGGGCCTCTCACTGCTGTGGCCTCTCCCTTTAAGGAGCACAGGCTCCGGACGCGCAGGCTCAGCGGCCATGGCTCACGGGCCCAGCCGCTCCGCGGCATGTGGGATCCTCCCGGACGGGGGCACGA
>NC_041233.1:1562648-1570504 GCF_002837175.3 Physeter macrocephalus | reverse complement strand
TCCTCCCGGACGGGGGCACGAACCCGTGTCCCCTGCATCGGCAGGCGGACTCTCAACCACTGCGCCACCAGGGAAGCCCACAAGTACCTTTTAGAGAGGAGCAGACTACGCGTAGCCTTTAAACATGGGAACCACCGTACGTTCCCGACTATTTCAGCTGAAATATTAAATTGGATAGAAGGTTAATCACAGGGATGTAGGAAGAATTACAAGAGAGTAACAGAAGTCCCAGGGAGGAGGTGAGGCTGGGGGGTGAAGAGCAGGAGTCGACCTGCATGGATCTCTACTTTCCTTTCTTAAAGCCCAAAGCCTTTGAGTGGATCCAGCAGAAGTCGAGAATCTTCCGTCCTCTCAGTTTTCCATCCTGTGTCCGGGTTATGGTTTGACATTGGGGTACATCGCCCAACAAGAGGGTGTTACCTGTCACGGTCCTCAGACTTGCCACCTGTGAAATGGGAATATGCCGTCTTGAGCAGACTGGAGTTGATGGTTTATGTTGTTCTGACCTTGGAACGCTTTTGACAAATAAAAACATGAGAAATTGCTTTCAGGGCAAACAACTCATCATTTATGAAGAAGAAAAATAATGAAAGAGAAAGAAGCAAAAGGCAAGGTAGATAGCTCGTCTGATTTTTGAGCTAGAAAGGACACGAGTGTGTGCAAGTCAAGGCTTCCTGGGGTGTCCCCAACTGTTTTCAGGGATCAGACAAGGGAAAGAAGAGCAAGACATCTGGGCATCCACCGTCCCTACTTCAGTGTGGACCTCAAGCCCAGCCTCTTTCTCGCCTGCCCTCAAGGGCTTTTCCCATGGAAATGAGGTTCTGAATGCTGATTTCTGTCTTAAAGCCCAAGACACACTTTAAACATCTGTGTGTAGTGTGGGCAGAATGTGTGTGTGTGTGTGTGTGTCTGTGTGTCTGTGTGCACTCACTTGAAGGAGGGGAGGGAAGGAGCCGGGGTATCTCCAGGAGATAAAAGAAAACAGCAAAGTAGCAAACACTTCTCTGCCTTCCACGTGCTCCCGTCCAGGTGCTGCATGCAGGAGATGACTTGAGTGCGTGTAGGACACCTGGCGGGCTGGGACTGCGACGGCTCTGTGGGCCTGGTGCATGTGAGCACTTGTCACCCAGCCAGCCCATCTGCAGGGACCTCCTAGACAAGAACTTCCAACAGATCTCAAAGAGAGAAGGGCAAGCTCTTCTAGAAAGATTTCCTTTTTAAAATTAAAAAACATTTATTATGTTTTAAAATATTATAAAAAAGACACAGATTATAACTGTACATCTCAATGTATTTTATAAAGTGAACCACCATGTAACCATCATCAAGATGAAGAAACAGAACATTCCAAATGCCCTAGCCCCTCCCCTCACTCTCGGAGTCACCACCGCTACCCAAAGGAACCATCCTCTGGCTTCTGTCACCACTGGTTTATTTTGGCTGTTTTTCAACTTGTCTATAAATTGAATAATATGGTGTGTACTGTTTGTGTCTAGTTTCTTTAACTCAACCTTATAATTTGTGGCCTGTAATCCCTGTTGTTGTGAGTAGCAATAATTAGTTCCTTCTCAATATAAGAATGTATCACAATTTCTTTATCCATTTTACTACTGATGGAAGTTTGTGTTTTTTCCAGTTTAGTGCTTTTACAAATACTGTTACTTTTTGATACTTCTTGGTGTGCCTAACGATACATGTCTCTTGATTAGGTCCCTAGGAGTAGAATTTCTGGGTCATAGGGTTATAAGAAGATTTCTAAAGAAATCCACCAAGATACCGTGGAGAGAACAGATCTGTCCGTGGAGCTGGACAGATCGGAACTGACGTCCCGCCTCCGCTGTCGCTGGCCTGAGATCTTGGTCCAGATGTCCATCTGTGGAGCTTTTCCTCATTGATGAGTAGGGCGTCCTTTTCAGGGCGTCCCTGCAAAGGAACCCGCTCCTGACCCATCTCGCCCCTTCCTTTCCCAGCAGAGCTACTTAAAAGAGGCATTGGGGCTTCCCTGGTGGTCCAGTGGTAAAGAATCCGCCTTACAATGCAGGGGATGCAGGCTTGATCCCTGGTCAGAGAACTATGATCCCACAGGCCATGGGGCAACTAAACCCACGCGCCACAACTACTGAGCTCACACGCCTCAACTAGAGAGCCCGCGTGCCACAAACGGCAGAGCCCATGCGCTCTGGAACCTGCGCGCCACAACTAGAGAAGAGGAAACCCCGCACGTCACAACTAGAGAGGAGCCCGCGTGCTTCAACGAAGAGCCCTCATGCCTCAACGGAAGATCCCGCATGCCGCAACCAAGATCCGACGCAGACAAAAATAAACTAATAATAATAATAATAATAATAATAATAATAGTATAAAAAGAATAAAAATAAACCTTAAAAAAAAGAGGCATCAACACACAACGGCATCAATGTCCCCCATGTCTCTCCTTCCACTCCGTCTCAAACTCTCCCGCCCAGGCCTCTGTCCTCAGCACTGAGCACACTGCCCAGCCTCTGGGTCACACCCGAGCCGCCCTTCTTTTGGGGGCTCTGCAGCAGGTGGGGCGGATGCTGCCTTTTCTCAGCTTCCGTGACGTCACGGGCCTGCTGTCCCCTGAGTTCTCCTGCCATCCCTTCTCAGACTGTTTTGCTGCTTCAATCTCCTCTCCCCAAACCCCAGGTGTTGCCGGGGGTTCAGACCCTGGCCTTTCTCTTGGCTGCCCAGATGACCTCTTGCAGGACTGTGGTTTCCGACACCGTCTCTCTGCTGCTGACCCCCAAGTATTACCTCCCGCCAGACCTCCTCCCTGACCTCCAAGTCTGACCCACTGATCAAGCTGCCCGCCCCACCTCTGCCCTCGGATGGCTCAGGCATCCTCACACTTCACACGACCCAAACTGACATCCTGACCGTCCCTCCCTGGCAGCCCTGCCTCTCGGAGAAGGACGGTGCGAGGCTCCCAGCCGCTCGGACAGAAGCTCTGGCACCTCTCTCCACCCCGTCTTCTGGTCCGTACTCCATCTGGTCCAGCGGCAGATGCTCTTCCTCCACCTTCAAGATGGATGCGGCACTGGAGCACTTCCCGCGAGCACCACGACAAGCCTGGCCATCGCCCTGGTCCCCGCGAGGGCTCAGTAGGCAGGCTGCCTGCCCCTGTGGTCCACCCGCTGCACGACGTCTGCACCGCGGAAAGAGGCCCTGGCGAGATGTCCAGAGAGCTCCCGTCTCACGCAGGGTGAGCCCACACTCTCACAATGACCCCCCCGCCCCCTTAGCCCTGGGGCCCAGCCCCTACTTCATCCGCTCCGGGCGCGGCTTGCGTGGAGAGCACACGCCTCTCAGGCCCTTTGCCCTCGCCCTGCTTACTCTGCCGGCCCTGCTCGCCCCCCGGAGACCCCACCGGGTCCTCCCGCATCCCTTCCCATCTTTTCCCAAAATTCGCCTCCTGGCTGCCCCACCTAAGTGGTCCACCACCCTGCACTTCCCACTGCTTCTCCTTGCTTGGTTTTTGTCCTGACACCACTATGGCTGTGGTATGCATTTTCCTCCTTTCTCGCATACTATCTGTCTCTCTCCTCTGGAAGAGAAGCCCAGTGAGAGAGGAAGCCTCGTTTGTTTGGCACGCCGCACAGAGAGGGCAGGTGGAAGGCCTGCAGCGGGGTCTCACACACACAAGAGCCACTCCATGAGAATGTATTCAGTGAACGCGTAACTAGATAAGTGAGCAAGTAGAAGAACCCATCAATGAATTCATGGATATCAGGAGATAATGTTCAGGAAGCAGCACGAACCACAGTGGATGCTCCCAGCGAGGGGTGCTTCTTTACCATTTCCCTGGATCACCTGGGATTGACCTGCAGCGTGCCATGCCTCAGCCGGGACAGCTGTTTGCACTGGGGCCACTGAAAGAGCCATCATGAACACTGTCACCGTGGGCACTGTCACCAAGGGCACTGTCATCATGGGAAATTTCAACGTGAGCACTGTCACCATGGACACTGTCAACATGAGCACCGTCACTGTCAGCACTGTCACCATGGTCAATATCACTATGAGCACTGTCACCATGGGCACTGGCATCATGGGCACTATCACAACGAGCACTATCACCGTGAGCACTGTCACCATGGGCACTATCGTTGTGAGCACTGTCACCATGGGAACTATCACTATGACCAGTATCACCGTGAGCACTGTCACCATTGGAAATATCACCGTGAGCAGTGTCACCATGGGCCATGGGCACCAACACCATGATCACTGTCACCTTTGGCATTATCACCGTGAGCACTATCACCATGAGCCCTGTCACCATGAGCATTGTCACCATGAGCACTATCACCACGAGCACTGTCACCATGGGCTCTATCACCATGAGCACTGTCACCTTGGGCACCATCACCATGAGTACTATCATGAGCAATGACACCATGGGCACTATCAGCATGGGCACTGTCACCATGGGCAGTATCACTATGAGAACTATGACCGTGAGCATTGTCACCATGGAGCCTATCATTCTGAGCACTGTCACCATGGGCACTGTCACCATGGGCACTAACACCGTGATCACTCTCACCATGGGCACTATCACCATGAGCACTGTTTCCATGGGCACTATCACCATGGGAATTATCACTGTGAGCACTGTCACCTTAGGCACTATCATTGTGAGCAATGTCAGCATGGGCACTCTCACCATGGGCACTGTCACAATGGGAGCTAACACTTTGAGCACTCTCACTGTGAGCAATGACACCATGGGCACTATCAGCATGGGCACTGTCACCATGGGCAGTATCACTATGAGAACTATGACCGTGAGCATTGTCACCATGGAGCCTATCATTCTGAGCACTGTCACCATGGGCACTGTCACCATGGGCACTAACACCGTGATCACTCTCACCATGGGCACTATCACCATGAGCACTGTTTCCATGGGCACTATCACCATGGGAATTATCACTGTGAGCACTGTCACCTTAGGCACTATCATTGTGAGCAATGTCAGCATGGGCACTCTCACCATGGGCACTGTCACAATGGGAGCTAACACTTTGAGCACTCTCACTGTGAGCAATGACACCATGGGCACTATCAGCATGGGCACTGTCACCATGGGCAGTATCACTATGAGAACTATGACCGTGAGCATTGTCACCATGGAGCCTATCATTCTGAGCACTGTCACCATGGGCACTGTCACCATGGGCACTAACACCGTGATCACTCTCACCATGGGCACTATCACCATGAGCACTGTTTCCATGGGCACTATCACCATGGGAATTATCACTGTTAGCACTGTCACCATAGGCACTATCATTGTGAGCAAAGTCAGCATGGGCACTATCAGCATGGGCACTGGCACCCTGGGCAGTATCACTATGAGAGCTATGGCCGTGAGCATTGTCACCATGGAGCCTATCATTCTGAGCACTGTCACCATGGGCACAGTCACCATGGGCACTAACACCGTGATCACTGTCACATGGGCACTATCACCGTGAGCACTATCACCATGAACAATGTCACCATGGGCACCAACACCATGATCACTGGCACACCATGGAGCCTATCATTCTGAGCACTGTCACCATGGGCACTGTCACCATGGGCACTAACACCGTGATCACTCTCACCATGGGCACTATCACCATGAGCACTGTTTCCATGGGCACTATCACCATGGGAATTATCACTGTGAGCACTGTCACCTTAGGCACTATCATTGTGAGCAATGTCAGCATGGGCACTCTCACCATGGGCACTGTCACAATGGGAGCTAACACTTTGAGCACTCTCACTGTGAGCAATGACACCATGGGCACTATCAGCATGGGCACTGTCACCATGGGCAGTATCACTATGAGAACTATGACCGTGAGCATTGTCACCATGGAGCCTATCATTCTGAGCACTGTCACCATGGGCACTGTCACCATGGGCACTAACACCGTGATCACTCTCACCATGGGCACTATCACCATGAGCACTGTTTCCATGGGCACTATCACCATGGGAATTATCACTGTGAGCACTGTCACCTTAGGCACTATCATTGTGAGCAATGTCAGCATGGGCACTCTCACCATGGGCACTGTCACAATGGGAACTAACACTATGAGCACTCTCACTGTGAGCAATGACACCATGGGCACTATCAGCATGGGCACTGTCACCATGGGCAGTATCACTATGAGAACTATGACCGTGAGCATTGTCACCATGGAGCCTATCATTCTGAGCACTGTCACCATGGGCACTGTCACCATGGGCACTATCACTATGAGCATGATCACCGTGAGCAGTGTCACCATGGGCGCTGTCACCAAGGGAATTACAAGTATGATAGTATCACCATGGGTACTGTCACCATGGGCACTATCACCATGGGCACTGTCACCATGGGCACTATCACTATGAGCATGATCACCGTGAGCAGTGTCACCATGGGCGCTGTCACCAAGGGAATTACAAGTATGATAGTATCACCATGGGTACTGTCACCATGGGCACTATCACCATGGGCACTGTCACCATGGGAACTGTCACTAAGAGCACTATCACAGTGAGCGCTGTTACCATGGGCAATATCTTAGTGAGTACAGTCACCATGGGCACTATCACCATGAGCACTATCACCCTGAGCACTGTCACCATGGGCCCTATCACCATGGACACGTGCACCATGGAAACTATCTCTATGAACACTATCACCATGGGCACTATGACCATGGGCACTGTCAGCATGGGCTCTGTCACCATGGGAACTATCACTATGAGCACTATCACATAGGGCATTGTCACCATGGACACTGTCACCATGGGATCTGTCACTATTAGCACTATCACCATGGCCACTATCACCATGAGCACTGTCACTATGAGCACTATGATCGTGAGCACTATCACCATGGGACCTATCACCGTGAGCACGGTCACCATGAGCACTATCACTGTGTGCACTTTCACCATGGGCATTATCAACGTTAGCACTATCACCGTGAGCACCGTCACCATGGGCACTACCACTATGAGCACTATCACCATGAGCAATGTCAGCATGAGCACCTTCACTATGAGCACTATCACCGTGAGCACTGTCATCGTGGGCACTATCACCATGGGCACTGTCACCATGGGAACTGCACTATCACCGTGGGCACTGTCACCATGGGCAGTATCACCGTGAGCACTGTCACCAAGGGCAGTATCACCATGAGCACTGTCACCATGGGAACTTTCACTATGAGCACTATCACCGTGAGCACTGTCATCATGGACACTATCACCATGGGCACTGTCACCATGGTCTCTGTCACCATGGGAACTATCACTATGAGCACTATCACCATGAGCACTACTGTCATCATGGGAACTCTCACTATGAGCACTATCACCATGGGCACTATCACCAACGGCACTGTCACCATGGGAACTTTCACTAAGAGCACTATCACAATGAGCACTGTTACCATGGGCAATATCTTAGTGAGTATAGTCACCATGGGCACTATCACCATGAGCACTATCACCCTGAGTACTGTCACCATGGGCACTATCACCATGGGCACTGTCACCATTGGCCATATCACTATGAGCACTATTACCGTGAGCACTATCGCCCTGAGCACTGTCACCATGGGCACTATCACTATGAGCATGATCACCGTGAGCAGTGTCACCATGGGCGCTGTCACCAAGGGAATTACAAGTATGATAGTATCACCATGGGTACTGTCACCATGGGCACTATCACCATGGACACGTGCACCATGGAAACTATCTCTATGAACAATATCACCATGGACACTATCACCATGGGCACTGTCAGCATGGGCTCTGTCACCATGGGAACTATC
>NC_041233.1:1520652-1562148 GCF_002837175.3 Physeter macrocephalus | reverse complement strand
AGCACTATCACTGTGAGCACTGACACCATGGGCATTATCAACATGGGCATTGTCACGATTGGCAGTATCGCTCTGAGAACTATCACCGTGAGCATTGTCACCATGGAGCCTATCATTCTGAGCACTGTCACCATGGGCTCTGTCACCATGGGAACCATCACCATACGCACTGTCACCATGGGAACTCTCACTATGAGCACTATCACCATGGGCACTGGCACCATGGGCACTATCACTATGAGCACTATCACCATGGGCACTGGCACCATGGGCACTATCACTATGAGCACTATCACCATGGGCACTGGCACCATGGGCACTATCACTATGAGCACTATCACCATGGGCACTGGCACCATGGGCACTATCACTATGAGCACTATCACCATGGGCACTGGCACCATGGGCACTATCACTATGAGCACTTTCACCGAGAGCACTATCACCATGGGAATTATCACTGTGAGCAATGTCACCATGGGCACTATCACCACGGGCACTGTCACAATGGAAACTAACACTAGGAGCACTATCACTGTGAGCACTGACACCATGGGCATTATCAACATGGGCACTGTCACGATTGGCAGTATCGCTCTGAGAACTATCACCGTGAGCATTGTCACCATGGAGCCTATCATTCTGAGCACTGTCACCATGGGCTCTGTCACCATGGGAACCATCACCATACGCACTGTCACCATGGGAACTCTCACTATGAGCACTATCACCATGGGCACTGGCACCATGGGCACTATCACTATGAGCACTATCACCATGGGCACTGGCACCATGGGCACTATCACTATGAGCACTATCACCATGGGCACTGGCACCATGGGCACTATCACTATGAGCACTATCACCATGGGCACTGGCACCATGGGCACTATCACTATGAGCACTATCACCATGGGCACTGTCACCAACGGCACTGTCACCATGGGAACTGTCACTAAGAGCACTATCACAGTGAGCACTGTTACCATGGGCAATATCTTAGTGAGTACAGTCACCATGGGCACTATCACCATGAGCACTATCACCCTGAGCACTGTCACCATGGGCACTATCACCATGGACACGTGCACCATGGAAACTATCTCTATGAACACTATCACCATGGGCACTATCACCATGGACACGTGCACCATGGAAACTATCTCTATGAACACTATCACCATGGGCACTATCACCATGGACACGTGCACCATGGAAACTATCTCTATGAACACTATCACCATGGGCACTATCACCATGGACACGTGCACCATGGAAACTATCTCTAAGAACACTATCACCATGGGCATTATCACCATGGGCACTGTCAGCATGGGCTCTGTCACCATGGGAACTATCCCTATGAGCACTATCACAATGGGCACTGTCACCATGGGCACTGTCATCATGGGAACTCTCAATATGAGCACTATCACCATGGGCACTAACACCATGAGCACTGTCACAATGAGCACTATGACCGTGAGCACTATCACCATGGGAACTATCACCAAGAGCACTATCTCCGCGACAACTTTCACCATGGGCATTATCACCATGAGCACTATCACCGTGAGCACCGTCACCATGGGCACTACCACTATGAGCACTATCACCATGAGCAATATCAGCATGAGCACCCTCACTATGAGCACTATCACTGTGAGCACTGACACCATGGGCATTATCAACATGGGCACTGTCACCATTGGCAGTATCGCTATGAGAACTATCACCGTGAGCGTTGTCACCATGGAGCCTATCATGCTGAGCACTGTCACCATGGGCACTGTCACCATGGGAACTATCACCATACGCACTGTCACCATGGGAACTCTCACTATGAGCACTTACACCGGGAGCACTGTCACCATGGGCACTATCACCGTGATGAGCACTATCACCGTGGGCACTGTCACCATGGGCAGTATCACCGTGAGCACTGTCACCATGAGCACTGTCACCATGGGCACTTTCACTATGAGCTCTATCACCATGAGCAATGTCACCATGAGCACCCTCACTATGAGCACTATCACTGTGAGCACTGTCACCATGAGCACTATCAAAATGGGCACTGTCACTATGGGCACTATCACTATGAGCACTATCACCATAAAGTGAGCTGTGTCACCATGGGCACTATCACCGTGGGCACTATCACCGTGAGCACTATCACCATGGGCACTACTATTACTCTGAGCAATATCACCATGGGCACTATCACCATGGCACTGTCACCATGGGAACTTTCACTATGAGCAATATCACCGTGAGCACTGTCATCATAGGCACTATCACCATGGGCACTGTCACCATGGGAACTATCACTATGACCAGTATCACCGTGAGCACTGTCACCATGGGAAATATCACCGTGAGCTGTGTCACCATGGGCACTATCACCGTGAGCACTATCACCATGAGCCCTGTCACCATTCGCAGTATCACCATGAGCACTATCACCACGAGCACTGTCACCATGTGGTCTATCACCATGAGCACTGTCACCTTGGGCACCATCACCGTGAGCACTATCACCGTGAGCACTGTCACCATGAGCACTGTCACCGTGAGCACTTTCACCATGAGCACTATCACCGTGAGCACTGTCACCATGGGCACTATCACTATGAGCACTTTCACCGAAAGCACTATCACCATGGGAAATATCACTGTGAGCAATGTCACCATGGGTACTATCACCACGGGCACTGTCACAATGGAAACTAACACTAGGAGCACTATCACTGTGAGCACTGACACCATGGGCATTATCCACATGGGCACTGTCACGATTGGCAGTATCGCTATGAGAACTATCACCGTGAGCATTGTCACCATGAGCACTATCACCACGAGCACTGTCACCATGGGCACTATCACCATGAGCACTGTCACCATGGTCCCTACCACTATGAGCAATATAGCTGTGAGAACTATCAACATGGGCACTATCGCCGTGAGCACTATCACCTTGGGAAGTATTACCATGGGCACTGTCTCCATGGAATCTATCACTATGAGCACTATCACCATGGGCACTGTCACCATGAGCACTACCACCATCAGCACTATCACCATGGGCACTGTCACCAACGGCACTGTCACCATGGGAACTGTCACTAAGAGCACTATCACAGTGAGCACTGTTACCATGGGCAATATCTTAGTGAGTACAGTCACCATGGGCACTATCACCATGAGCACTATCACCCTGAGCACTGTCACCATGGGCACTATCACCATGAGCACTATCACCCTGAGCACTGTCACCATGGGCACTATCACCATGAGCACTATCACCCTGAGCACTGTCACCATGGGCACTATCACCATGAGCACTATCACCCTGAGCACTGTCACCATGGGCACTATCACCATGAGCACTATCACCCTGAGCACTGTCACCATGGGCACTATCACCATGAGCACTATCACCCTGAGCACTGTCACCATGGGCACTATCACCATGAGCACTATCACCCTGAGCACTGTCACCATGGGCACTATCTCCATGGACACGTGCACCATGGAAACTATCTCTATGAACACTATCACCATGGGCACTATCACCATGGACACGTGCACCATGGAAACTATCTCTATGAACACTATCACCATGGGCACTATCACCATGGACACGTGCACCATGGAAACTATCTCTATGAACACTATCACCATGGGCACTATCACCATGGACACGTGCACCATGGAAACTATCTCTATGAACACTACCACCATGGGCACTATCACCATGGCCATGTCACCAGGGGCTCTGTCACCATTGGAACTATCACTATGAGCACTATCACAATGGGCACTGTCACCATGGACACTGTCATCATGGGAACTCTCAATATGAGCACTATCACCATGGGCACTGTAACCAAGGGCACTGTCACCATGGGATATGTCACTATGAGCACTATCACCATGGGAACAGCAATGTCAGCATGAGCACCCTCACTATGAGCACTATCACCGTGAGCACCGTGAGCATGAGCACTATCACTATGAGCACTGTCACCGTGAGCACTGTCACCATGAGCACTATCAAAATGGGCACTGTCACCATGGACACTATCACCGTGAGCACTATCGCCCTGAGCACTATCACAATGGGAACTATCACTATGAGCACTGTCACCATGGGCACTGTCACCATGAGCACTACCACCATGAGCACTATCACCATGGGCACTACTATTACTCTGAGCAATATCACCATGGGCACTATCACCATGAGCACTCTCACCATGGGCACCAACACCATGATCACTGTCACCTTTGGCATTATCACCGTGAGCACTATCACCATGAGCACTGTCACCAAGGGCACCAACACCATGATCACAGTCACCTTTGGCATTATCACCGTGAGCACTATCACCATGGGCACTACTATTACTCTGAGCACTATCACCATGGGCACTATCACCATGACACTGTCACCATGGGAACTCTCACTAAGAGCACTATCACAGTGAGCACTGTTACCATGGGCAATATCTTAGTGAGTACAGTCACCATGGGCACTATCACCATGAGCACTCTCACCATGGGCACCAACACCATGATCACTGTCACCTTTGGCATTATCACCGTGAGCACTATCACCATGAGCACTGTCACCAAGGGCACCAACACCATGATCACAGTCACCTTTGGCATTATCACCGTGAGCACTATCACCATGAGCACTGTCACCAAGGGCACCAACACCATGATCACAGTCACCTTTGGCATTATCACCGTGAGCACTATCACCATGAGCACTGTCACCAAGGGCACCAACACCATGATCACAGTCACCTTTGGCATTATCACCGTGAGCACTATCACCATGAGCACTCTCACCATGGGCACCAACACCATGATCACTGTCACCTTTTGTATTCTCACCGTGAGCACTATCACCATGGGCACTGTCACCAACGGCACTGTCACCATGGGAACTGTCACTAAGAGCACTATCACAGTGAGCACTGTTACCATGGGCAATATCTTAGTGAGTACAGTCACCATGGGCACTATCACCATGAGCACTATCACCATGAGCACTGTCACCAAGGGCACCAACACCATGATCACAGTCACCTTTGGCATTATCACCGTGAGCACTATCACCATGGGCACTGTCACCAACGGCACTGTCACCATGGGAACTGTCACTAAGAGCACTATCACAGTGAGCACTGTTACCATGGGCAATATCTTAGTGAGTACAGTCACCATGGGCACTATCACCATGAGCACTATCACCATGAGCACTGTCACCAAGGGCACCAACACCATGATCACAGTCACCTTTGGCATTATCACCGTGAGCACTATCACCATGGGCACTGTCACCAACGGCACTGTCACCATGGGAACTGTCACTAAGAGCACTATCACAGTGAGCACTGTTACCATGGGCAATATCTTAGTGAGTACAGTCACCATGGGCACTATCACCATGAGCACTATCACCATGAGCACTGTCACCAAGGGCACCAACACCATGATCACAGTCACCTTTGGCATTATCACCGTGAGCACTATCACCATGGGCACTGTCACCAACGGCACTGTCACCATGGGAACTGTCACTAAGAGCACTATCACAGTGAGCACTGTTACCATGGGCAATATCTTAGTGAGTACAGTCACCATGGGCACTATCACCATGAGCACTATCACCATGAGCACTGTCACCAAGGGCACCAACACCATGATCACAGTCACCTTTGGCATTATCACCGTGAGCACTATCACCATGGGCACTGTCACCAACGGCACTGTCACCATGGGAACTGTCACTAAGAGCACTATCACAGTGAGCACTGTTACCATGGGCAATATCTTAGTGAGTACAGTCACCATGGGCACTATCACCATGAGCACTATCACCATGAGCACTGTCACCAAGGGCACCAACACCATGATCACAGTCACCTTTGGCATTATCACCGTGAGCACTATCACCATGGGCACTGTCACCAACGGCACTGTCACCATGGGAACTGTCACTAAGAGCACTATCACAGTGAGCACTGTTACCATGGGCAATATCTTAGTGAGTACAGTCACCATGGGCACTATCACCATGAGCACTATCACCATGAGCACTGTCACCAAGGGCACCAACACCATGATCACAGTCACCTTTGGCATTATCACCGTGAGCACTATCACCATGGGCACTGTCACCAACGGCACTGTCACAGTATCACCGTGAGCACTGTCACCATGGGAAATATCACCGTGAGCAGTCTCACCATTGGCACTATCACCGTGAGAACTATCACCGTGAGCCCTGTCACCATTCGCACTATCACCATGACAGTATCACTATGAGAACTATGACCGTGAGCATTGTCACCATGGAGCCTATCATTCTGAGCACTGTCACCATGGGCACTGTCACCATGGGCACTATCACCATGAGCACTGTTTCCATGGGCACTATCACCATGGGAATTATCACTGTGAGCACTGTCACCTTAGGCACTATCATTGTGAGCAATGTCAGCATGGGCACTCTCACCATGGGCACTGTCACAGTGGGAGCTAACACTATGAGCACTCTCACTGTGAGCACTGACAACATGGGCACTATCAGCATGGGCACTGTCACCATGGGCAGTATCACTATGAGAACTATGACCGTGAGCATTGTCACCATGGAGCCTATCATTCTGAGCACTGTCACCATGGGCACTGTCACCATGGGCACTATCACCATGAGCACTGTTTCCATGGGCACTATCACCATGGGAATTATCACTGTGAGCACTGTCACCTTAGGCACTATCATTGTGAGCAATGTCAGCATGGGCACTCTCACCATGGGCACTGTCACAGTGGGAGCTAACACTATGAGCACTCTCACTGTGAGCACTGACAACATGGGCACTATCAGCATGGGCACTGTCACCATGGGCAGTATCACTATGAGAACTATGACCGTGAGCATTGTCACCATGGAGCCTATCATTCTGAGCACTGTCACCATGGGCACTGTCACCATGGGCACTATCACCATGAGCACTGTTTCCATGGGCACTATCACCATGGGAATTATCACTGTGAGCACTGTCACCTTAGGCACTATCATTGTGAGCAATGTCAGCATGGGCACTCTCACCATGGGCACTGTCACAGTGGGAGCTAACACTATGAGCACTCTCACTGTGAGCACTGACAACATGGGCACTATCAGCATGGGCACTGTCACCATGGGCAGTATCACTATGAGAACTATGACCGTGAGCATTGTCACCATGGAGCCTATCATTCTGAGCACTGTCACCATGGGCACTGTCACCATGGGCACTATCACCATGAGCACTGTTTCCATGGGCACTATCACCATGGGAATTATCACTGTGAGCACTGTCACCTTAGGCACTATCATTGTGAGCAATGTCAGCATGGGCACTCTCACCATGGGCACTGTCACAGTGGGAGCTAACACTATGAGCACTCTCACTGTGAGCACTGACAACATGGGCACTATCAGCATGGGCACTGTCACCATGGGCAGTATCACTATGAGAACTATGACCGTGAGCATTGTCACCATGGAGCCTATCATTCTGAGCACTGTCACCATGGGCACTGTCACCATGGGCACTATCACCATGAGCACTGTTTCCATGGGCACTATCACCATGGGAATTATCACTGTGAGCACTGTCACCTTAGGCACTATCATTGTGAGCAATGTCAGCATGGGCACTCTCACCATGGGCACTGTCACAGTGGGAGCTAACACTATGAGCACTCTCACTGTGAGCACTGACAACATGGGCACTATCAGCATGGGCACTGTCACCATGGGCAGTATCACTATGAGAACTATGACCGTGAGCATTGTCACCATGGAGCCTATCATTCTGAGCACTGTCACCATGGGCACTGTCACCATGGGCACTATCACCATGAGCACTGTTTCCATGGGCACTATCACCATGGGAATTATCACTGTGAGCACTGTCACCTTAGGCACTATCATTGTGAGCAATGTCAGCATGGGCACTCTCACCATGGGCACTGTCACAATGGGAGCTAACACTATGAGCACTCTCACTGTGAGCACTGACAACATGGGCACTATCAGCATGGGCACTGTCACCATGGGCAGTATCACTATGAGAACTATGACCGTGAGCATTGTCACCATGGAGCCTATCATTCTGAGCACTGTCACCATGGGCACTGTCACCATGGGCACTATCACCATGAGCACTGTTTCCATGGGCACTATCACCATGGGAATTATCACTGTTAGCACTGTCACCATAGGCACTATCATTGTGAGCAAAGTCAGCATGAGCACTATCACCATGGGCACTGTCACCAACGGCACTGTCACCATCGGAACTCTCACTAAGAGCACTATCACAGTGAGCACTGTTACCATGGGCAATTTCTTAGTGAGTACAGTCACCATGGGCACTATCACCATGAGCACTGTTTCCATGGGCACTATCACCATGGGAATTATCACTGTGAGCACTGTCACCATAGGCACTATCATTGTGAGCAAAGTCAGCATGGGCACTATCACCATGGGCACTGTCACAATGGGAACTAACACTATGAGCACTCTCACTGTGAGCACTGACAACATGGGCACTATCAGCATGGGCACTGTCACCATGGGCAGTATCACTATGAGAACTATGACCGTGAGCATTGTCACCATGGAGCCTATCATTCTGAGCACTGTCACCATGGGCACTGTCACCATGGGCACTATCACCATGAGCACTGTTTCCATGGGCACTATCACCATGGGAATTATCACTGTTAGCACTGTCACCATAGGCACTATCATTGTGAGCAATGTCAGCATGGGCACTCTCACCATGGGCACTGTCACAATGGGAACTAACACTATGAGCACTCTCACTGTGAGCACTGACAACATGGGCACTATCAGCATGGGCACTGTCACCATGGGCAGTATCACTATGAGAACTATGACCGTGAGCATTGTCACCATGGAGCCTATCATTCTGAGCACTGTCACCATGGGCACTGTCACCATGGGCACTATCACCATGAGCACTGTTTCCATGGGCACTATCACCATGGGAATTATCACTGTTAGCACTGTCACCATAGGCACTATCATTGTGAGCAATGTCAGCATGGGCACTCTCACCATGGGCACTGTCACAATGGGAACTAACACTATGAGCACTCTCACTGTGAGCACTGACAACATGGGCACTATCAGCATGGGCACTGTCACCATGGGCAGTATCACTATGAGAACTATGACCGTGAGCATTGTCACCATGGAGCCTATCATTCTGAGCACTGTCACCATGGGCACTGTCACCATGGGCACTATCACAGTGAGCACTATCACCGTGAGCACTGTCACCTTGAGCACTGTCACCGTGGGCAGTATCACCGTGAGCACTGTCACCATGGGCAGTATCACCATGAGCACTGTCACCGTGAGCCCTGTCACCATGGGCACTATCACCGTGAGCACTATCACCATGAGCACTGTCATCATGGTCCCTACCACTATGAGCAATACAGCTGTGAGAACTATAAACATGGGCACTATCCCCGTGTGCACTATCACCATGGGAAGTATCACCATGAGCACTGTCACCGTGAGCCCTGTCACCATGGGCACTATCACCGTGAGCATTGTCACCATGAGCACTATCACCATTAGCACTGTCACCAAGGGCACTATCACCATGAGCACTGTTACCGTGGGCACTATCACCATGGGAATTATCACTGTGACCACTGTCACCATAGGCACTATCATTGTCTGCAATGTCAGCATGGGCACTATCACCATGGGCACTGTCACAATGGGAACTAACACTATGAGCACTCTCACTGTGAGCACTGACACCATGGGCACTATCAGCATGGGCACTGTCACCATGGGAACTAACACCATGATCACTGTCACCTTTTGTATTATCACCGTGAGCACTATCACCATGGGATGAGCAATGACACCATGGGCACTATCAGCATGGGCACTGTCACCATGGGCAGTATCACCGTGAGCACTGTCACCATGAGCACTGTCACCGTTCGCACTATCACCATGAGCACTATCACCGTGAGCATTGTCACCATGAGTACTATCACGACGAGCATTGCCACCATGGGCACTATCACCATGAGCACTGTCACCTTGGGCACCATCACCATGAGCACTATCACCGTGAGCACTGTCACCATGAGCACTGTCACCGTGAGCAGTGTCACCATGGGCACTATCACCGTGAGCACTATCACCGTGAGCACTGTCACCATGAGCACTGTGACTGTGAGCACTATCACCATGAGCACTGTCACCATGGTCCCTACCACTATGAGCAATATAGCTGTGAGAACTATCAATATGGGCACAATCCCCGTGAGCACTATCACCATGGAAAGACACCATGAGCACTGTCATCATGGTCCCTACCACTATGAGCAATATAGCTGTGAGAACTATCAACATGGGCACTATCCCCGTGAGCACTATCACCATGGGAAGTATCACCATGAGCACTGTCACCGTGAGCCCTGTCACCATGGGCACTATCACCGTGAGCATTGTCACCATGGGCACTATCACCATGAGCACTGTCACCATGGGCACTATCAGAATGAGCACTATCACCGTGAGCCCTCTCACCATTCGCACTATCACCATGAGCACTATCACCGTGAGCATTGTCACCAAGAGCACCATCACCATTAGCACTGTCACCATGGGCACTATCACTGTGAGCTACCATGGGCAGTATCACTATGAGAACTATGACCGTGAGCATTGTCACCATGGAGCCTATCATTCTGAGCACTGTCACCATGGGCACTGTCACCATGGGCACTAACACCGTGATCAATCTCACCATGGGCACTATCATCATGGACACGTGCAGCATGGAAACTATCTCTATGAACACTATCACCATGGGCATTATCACCATGGGCACTGTCAGCATGGGCTCTGTCACCATGGGAATTATCACTGTTAGCACTGTCACCATAGGCACTATCATTGTGAGCAAAGTCAGCATGGGCACTATCAGCATGGGCACTGTCACCATGGGCAGTATCACTATGAGAACTATGACCGTGAGCATTGTCACCATGGAGCCTACCATTCTGAGCACTGTCACCATGGGCACTGTCACCATGGGAACTATCACCATACGCACTGTCACCATGGGAACTCTCACTATGAGCACTTACACCGGGAGCGCTGTCACCATGGGCACTATCACCGTGAGCACTATCACCATGAGCATCGTGACTGTGAGCACTATCACCATGAGCACTTTCACCATGGTCCCTACCAAGACCGTGAGCATTGTCACCATGGAGCCTATCATTCTGAGCACTGTCACCATGGGCACTGTCACCATGGGCACTATCACCATGAGCACTGTTTCCATGGGCACTATCACCATGGGAATTATCACTGTGAGCACTGTCACCTTAGGCACTATCATTGTGAGCAATGTCAGCATGGGCACTCTCACCATGGGCACTGTCACAATGGGAGCTAACACTTTGAGCACTCTCACTGTGAGCAATGACACCATGGGCACTATCAGCATGGGCACTGTCACCATGGGCAGTATCACTATGAGAACTATGACCGTGAGCATTGTCACCATGGAGCCTATCATTCTGAGCACTGTCACCATGGGCACTGTCACCATGGGCACTATCACCATGAGCACTGTTTCCATGGGCACTATCACCATGGGAATTATCACTGTGAGCACTGTCACCTTAGGCACTATCATTGTGAGCAATGTCAGCATGGGCACTCTCACCATGGGCACTGTCACAATGGGAGCTAACACTATGAGCACTCTCACTGTGAGCAATGACACCATGGGCACTATCAGCATGGGCACTGTCACCATGGGCAGTATCACCGTGAGCACTGTCACCATGAGCACTGTCACCGTGAGCCCTGTCACCATGGGCACTATCACCGTGAGCACTATCACCATGAGCACTGTCACCATGGGCACCAACACCATGATCACTGTCACCTTTGGCATTATCACCGTGAGCACTATCACCATGAGCACTGTCACCATGGGCACCAACACCATGATCACTGTCACCTTTGGCATTATCACCGTGAGCACTATCACCATGAGCACTGTCACCATGGGCACCAACACCATGATCACTGTCACCTTTGGCATTATCACCGTGAGCACTATCACCATGGGCACTGTCACCATGGGCACTAACACCGTGATCACTCTCACTATGAGCACTATCACCATGGGCACTCTCACCATGAGCACTACCACCATGAGCACTATCAACATGGGCACTGTCACCATCGGCACTATCACTATGAGCATGACCACCGTGAGCATTGTCACCGTGGGCATTGTCACCAAGGGAATTACAACTATGATACTATCACCATGGGTACTGTCACCATGGGCACTATCACCATGGGCACTGTCACCATGGTCTCTGTCACCATGGGAACTCTCACTATGAGCACTATCACAATGGGCATTGTCACCATGGACACTGTCATCATGGGAACTCTCACTATGAGCACTATCACCATGGGCACTGTCACCAACGGCACTGTCACCATGGGAACTGTCACTAAGAGCACTATCACAGTGAGCACTGTTACCATGGGCCATATCTTAGTGAGTACAGTCACCATGGGCACTACCACCATGAGCACTATCACCATGAGCCCTGTCACCATGGGCACTATCACCATGCACACGTGCACCATGGAAACTATCTCTATGAACACTATCACCATGGGCACTATCACCATGTGCACTGTCAACATGTGCTCTGTCTAGGCACTATCATTGTGAGCAATGTCAGCATGGGCACTCTCACCATGGGCACTGTCACAATGGGAGCTAACACTTTGAGCACTCTCACTGTGAGCAATGACACCATGGGCACTATCAGCATGGGCACTGTCACCATGGGCAGTATCACTATGAGAACTATGACCGTGAGCATTGTCACCATGGAGCCTATCATTCTGAGCACTGTCACCATGGGCACTGTCACCATGGGCACTAACACCGTGATCACTCTCACCATGGGCACTATCACCATGAGCACTGTTTCCATGGGCACTATCACCATGGGAATTATCACTGTGAGCACTGTCACCTTAGGCACTATCATTGTGAGCAATGTCAGCATGGGCACTCTCACCATGGGCACTGTCACAATGGGAGCTAACACTTTGAGCACTCTCACTGTGAGCAATGACACCATGGGCACTATCAGCATGGGCACTGTCACCATGGGCAGTATCACTATGAGAACTATGACCGTGAGCATTGTCACCATGGAGCCTATCATTCTGAGCACTGTCACCATGGGCACTGTCACCATGGGCACTAACACCGTGATCACTCTCACCATGGGCACTATCACCATGAGCACTGTTTCCATGGGCACTATCACCATGGGAATTATCACTGTGAGCACTGTCACCTTAGGCACTATCATTGTGAGCAATGTCAGCATGGGCACTCTCACCATGGGCACTGTCACAATGGGAGCTAACACTTTGAGCACTCTCACTGTGAGCAATGACACCATGGGCACTATCAGCATGGGCACTGTCACCATGGGCAGTATCACTATGAGAACTATGACCGTGAGCATTGTCACCATGGAGCCTATCATTCTGAGCACTGTCACCATGGGCACTGTCACCATGGGCACTAACACCGTGATCACTCTCACCATGGGCACTATCACCATGAGCACTGTTTCCATGGGCACTATCACCATGGGAATTATCACTGTGAGCACTGTCACCTTAGGCACTATCATTGTGAGCAATGTCAGCATGGGCACTCTCACCATGGGCACTGTCACAATGGGAGCTAACACTTTGAGCACTCTCACTGTGAGCAATGACACCATGGGCACTATCAGCATGGGCACTGTCACCATGGGCAGTATCACTATGAGAACTATGACCGTGAGCATTGTCACCATGGAGCCTATCATTCTGAGCACTGTCACCATGGGCACTGTCACCATGGGCACTAACACCGTGATCACTCTCACCATGGGCACTATCACCATGAGCACTGTTTCCATGGGCACTATCACCATGGGAATTATCACTGTGAGCACTGTCACCTTAGGCACTATCATTGTGAGCAATGTCAGCATGGGCACTCTCACCATGGGCACTGTCACAATGGGAGCTAACACTTTGAGCACTCTCACTGTGAGCAATGACACCATGGGCACTATCAGCATGGGCACTGTCACCATGGGCAGTATCACTATGAGAACTATGACCGTGAGCATTGTCACCATGGAGCCTATCATTCTGAGCACTGTCACCATGGGCACTGTCACCATGGGCACTAACACCGTGATCACTCTCACCATGGGCACTATCACCATGAGCACTGTTTCCATGGGCACTATCACCATGGGAATTATCACTGTGAGCACTGTCACCTTAGGCACTATCATTGTGAGCAATGTCAGCATGGGCACTCTCACCATGGGCACTGTCACAATGGGAGCTAACACTTTGAGCACTCTCACTGTGAGCAATGACACCATGGGCACTATCAGCATGGGCACTGTCACCATGGGCAGTATCACTATGAGAACTATGACCGTGAGCATTGTCACCATGGAGCCTATCATTCTGAGCACTGTCACCATGGGCACTGTCACCATGGGCACTAACACCGTGATCACTCTCACCATGGGCACTATCACCATGAGCACTGTTTCCATGGGCACTATCACCATGGGAATTATCACTGTGAGCACTGTCACCTTAGGCACTATCATTGTGAGCAATGTCAGCATGGGCACTCTCACCATGGGCACTGTCACAATGGGAGCTAACACTTTGAGCACTCTCACTGTGAGCAATGACACCATGGGCACTATCAGCATGGGCACTGTCACCATGGGCAGTATCACTATGAGAACTATGACCGTGAGCATTGTCACCATGGAGCCTATCATTCTGAGCACTGTCACCATGGGCACTGTCACCATGGGCACTAACACCGTGATCACTCTCACCATGGGCACTATCACCATGAGCACTGTTTCCATGGGCACTATCACCATGGGAATTATCACTGTGAGCACTGTCACCTTAGGCACTATCATTGTGAGCAATGTCAGCATGGGCACTCTCACCATGGGCACTGTCACAATGGGAGCTAACACTTTGAGCACTCTCACTGTGAGCAATGACACCATGGGCACTATCAGCATGGGCACTGTCACCATGGGCAGTATCACTATGAGAACTATGACCGTGAGCATTGTCACCATGGAGCCTATCATTCTGAGCACTGTCACCATGGGCACTGTCACCATGGGCACTAACACCGTGATCACTCTCACCATGGGCACTATCACCATGAGCACTGTTTCCATGGGCACTATCACCATGGGAATTATCACTGTGAGCACTGTCACCTTAGGCACTATCATTGTGAGCAATGTCAGCATGGGCACTCTCACCATGGGCACTGTCACAATGGGAGCTAACACTTTGAGCACTCTCACTGTGAGCAATGACACCATGGGCACTATCAGCATGGGCACTGTCACCATGGGCAGTATCACTATGAGAACTATGACCGTGAGCATTGTCACCATGGAGCCTATCATTCTGAGCACTGTCACCATGGGCACTGTCACCATGGGCACTAACACCGTGATCACTCTCACCATGGGCACTATCACCATGAGCACTGTTTCCATGGGCACTATCACCATGGGAATTATCACTGTGAGCACTGTCACCTTAGGCACTATCATTGTGAGCAATGTCAGCATGGGCACTCTCACCATGGGCACTGTCACAATGGGAGCTAACACTTTGAGCACTCTCACTGTGAGCAATGACACCATGGGCACTATCAGCATGGGCACTGTCACCATGGGCAGTATCACTATGAGAACTATGACCGTGAGCATTGTCACCATGGAGCCTATCATTCTGAGCACTGTCACCATGGGCACTGTCACCATGGGCACTAACACCGTGATCACTCTCACCATGGGCACTATCACCATGAGCACTGTTTCCATGGGCACTATCACCATGGGAATTATCACTGTGAGCACTGTCACCTTAGGCACTATCATTGTGAGCAATGTCAGCATGGGCACTCTCACCATGGGCACTGTCACAATGGGAGCTAACACTTTGAGCACTCTCACTGTGAGCAATGACACCATGGGCACTATCAGCATGGGCACTGTCACCATGGGCAGTATCACTATGAGAACTATGACCGTGAGCATTGTCACCATGGAGCCTATCATTCTGAGCACTGTCACCATGGGCACTGTCACCATGGGCACTAACACCGTGATCACTCTCACCATGGGCACTATCACCATGAGCACTGTTTCCATGGGCACTATCACCATGGGAATTATCACTGTGAGCACTGTCACCTTAGGCACTATCATTGTGAGCAATGTCAGCATGGGCACTCTCACCATGGGCACTGTCACAATGGGAGCTAACACTTTGAGCACTCTCACTGTGAGCAATGACACCATGGGCACTATCAGCATGGGCACTGTCACCATGGGCAGTATCACTATGAGAACTATGACCGTGAGCATTGTCACCATGGAGCCTATCATTCTGAGCACTGTCACCATGGGCACTGTCACCATGGGCACTAACACCGTGATCACTCTCACCATGGGCACTATCACCATGAGCACTGTTTCCATGGGCACTATCACCATGGGAATTATCACTGTGAGCACTGTCACCTTAGGCACTATCATTGTGAGCAATGTCAGCATGGGCACTCTCACCATGGGCACTGTCACAATGGGAGCTAACACTTTGAGCACTCTCACTGTGAGCAATGACACCATGGGCACTATCAGCATGGGCACTGTCACCATGGGCAGTATCACTATGAGAACTATGACCGTGAGCATTGTCACCATGGAGCCTATCATTCTGAGCACTGTCACCATGGGCACTGTCACCATGGGCACTAACACCGTGATCACTCTCACCATGGGCACTATCACCATGAGCACTGTTTCCATGGGCACTATCACCATGGGAATTATCACTGTGAGCACTGTCACCTTAGGCACTATCATTGTGAGCAATGTCAGCATGGGCACTCTCACCATGGGCACTGTCACAATGGGAGCTAACACTTTGAGCACTCTCACTGTGAGCAATGACACCATGGGCACTATCAGCATGGGCACTGTCACCATGGGCAGTATCACTATGAGAACTATGACCGTGAGCATTGTCACCATGGAGCCTATCATTCTGAGCACTGTCACCATGGGCACTGTCACCATGGGCACTAACACCGTGATCACTCTCACCATGGGCACTATCACCATGAGCACTGTTTCCATGGGCACTATCACCATGGGAATTATCACTGTGAGCACTGTCACCTTAGGCACTATCATTGTGAGCAATGTCAGCATGGGCACTCTCACCATGGGCACTGTCACAATGGGAGCTAACACTTTGAGCACTCTCACTGTGAGCAATGACACCATGGGCACTATCAGCATGGGCACTGTCACCATGGGCAGTATCACTATGAGAACTATGACCGTGAGCATTGTCACCATGGAGCCTATCATTCTGAGCACTGTCACCATGGGCACTGTCACCATGGGCACTAACACCGTGATCACTCTCACCATGGGCACTATCACCATGAGCACTGTTTCCATGGGCACTATCACCATGGGAATTATCACTGTGAGCACTGTCACCTTAGGCACTATCATTGTGAGCAATGTCAGCATGGGCACTCTCACCATGGGCACTGTCACAATGGGAGCTAACACTTTGAGCACTCTCACTGTGAGCAATGACACCATGGGCACTATCAGCATGGGCACTGTCACCATGGGCAGTATCACTATGAGAACTATGACCGTGAGCATTGTCACCATGGAGCCTATCATTCTGAGCACTGTCACCATGGGCACTGTCACCATGGGCACTAACACCGTGATCACTCTCACCATGGGCACTATCACCATGAGCACTGTTTCCATGGGCACTATCACCATGGGAATTATCACTGTGAGCACTGTCACCTTAGGCACTATCATTGTGAGCAATGTCAGCATGGGCACTCTCACCATGGGCACTGTCACAATGGGAGCTAACACTTTGAGCACTCTCACTGTGAGCAATGACACCATGGGCACTATCAGCATGGGCACTGTCACCATGGGCAGTATCACTATGAGAACTATGACCGTGAGCATTGTCACCATGGAGCCTATCATTCTGAGCACTGTCACCATGGGCACTGTCACCATGGGCACTAACACCGTGATCACTCTCACCATGGGCACTATCACCATGAGCACTGTTTCCATGGGCACTATCACCATGGGAATTATCACTGTGAGCACTGTCACCTTAGGCACTATCATTGTGAGCAATGTCAGCATGGGCACTCTCACCATGGGCACTGTCACAATGGGAGCTAACACTTTGAGCACTCTCACTGTGAGCAATGACACCATGGGCACTATCAGCATGGGCACTGTCACCATGGGCAGTATCACTATGAGAACTATGACCGTGAGCATTGTCACCATGGAGCCTATCATTCTGAGCACTGTCACCATGGGCACTGTCACCATGGGCACTAACACCGTGATCACTCTCACCATGGGCACTATCACCATGAGCACTGTTTCCATGGGCACTATCACCATGGGAATTATCACTGTGAGCACTGTCACCTTAGGCACTATCATTGTGAGCAATGTCAGCATGGGCACTCTCACCATGGGCACTGTCACAATGGGAGCTAACACTTTGAGCACTCTCACTGTGAGCAATGACACCATGGGCACTATCAGCATGGGCACTGTCACCATGGGCAGTATCACTATGAGAACTATGACCGTGAGCATTGTCACCATGGAGCCTATCATTCTGAGCACTGTCACCATGGGCACTGTCACCATGGGCACTAACACCGTGATCACTCTCACCATGGGCACTATCACCATGAGCACTGTTTCCATGGGCACTATCACCATGGGAATTATCACTGTGAGCACTGTCACCTTAGGCACTATCATTGTGAGCAATGTCAGCATGGGCACTCTCACCATGGGCACTGTCACAATGGGAGCTAACACTTTGAGCACTCTCACTGTGAGCAATGACACCATGGGCACTATCAGCATGGGCACTGTCACCATGGGCAGTATCACTATGAGAACTATGACCGTGAGCATTGTCACCATGGAGCCTATCATTCTGAGCACTGTCACCATGGGCACTGTCACCATGGGCACTAACACCGTGATCACTCTCACCATGGGCACTATCACCATGAGCACTGTTTCCATGGGCACTATCACCATGGGAATTATCACTGTGAGCACTGTCACCTTAGGCACTATCATTGTGAGCAATGTCAGCATGGGCACTCTCACCATGGGCACTGTCACAATGGGAGCTAACACTTTGAGCACTCTCACTGTGAGCAATGACACCATGGGCACTATCAGCATGGGCACTGTCACCATGGGCAGTATCACTATGAGAACTATGACCGTGAGCATTGTCACCATGGAGCCTATCATTCTGAGCACTGTCACCATGGGCACTGTCACCATGGGCACTAACACCGTGATCACTCTCACCATGGGCACTATCACCATGAGCACTGTTTCCATGGGCACTATCACCATGGGAATTATCACTGTGAGCACTGTCACCTTAGGCACTATCATTGTGAGCAATGTCAGCATGGGCACTCTCACCATGGGCACTGTCACAATGGGAGCTAACACTTTGAGCACTCTCACTGTGAGCAATGACACCATGGGCACTATCAGCATGGGCACTGTCACCATGGGCAGTATCACTATGAGAACTATGACCGTGAGCATTGTCACCATGGAGCCTATCATTCTGAGCACTGTCACCATGGGCACTGTCACCATGGGCACTAACACCGTGATCACTCTCACCATGGGCACTATCACCATGAGCACTGTTTCCATGGGCACTATCACCATGGGAATTATCACTGTGAGCACTGTCACCTTAGGCACTATCATTGTGAGCAATGTCAGCATGGGCACTCTCACCATGGGCACTGTCACAATGGGAGCTAACACTTTGAGCACTCTCACTGTGAGCAATGACACCATGGGCACTATCAGCATGGGCACTGTCACCATGGGCAGTATCACTATGAGAACTATGACCGTGAGCATTGTCACCATGGAGCCTATCATTCTGAGCACTGTCACCATGGGCACTGTCACCATGGGCACTAACACCGTGATCACTCTCACCATGGGCACTATCACCATGAGCACTGTTTCCATGGGCACTATCACCATGGGAATTATCACTGTGAGCACTGTCACCTTAGGCACTATCATTGTGAGCAATGTCAGCATGGGCACTCTCACCATGGGCACTGTCACAATGGGAGCTAACACTTTGAGCACTCTCACTGTGAGCAATGACACCATGGGCACTATCAGCATGGGCACTGTCACCATGGGCAGTATCACTATGAGAACTATGACCGTGAGCATTGTCACCATGGAGCCTATCATTCTGAGCACTGTCACCATGGGCACTGTCACCATGGGCACTAACACCGTGATCACTCTCACCATGGGCACTATCACCATGAGCACTGTTTCCATGGGCACTATCACCATGGGAATTATCACTGTGAGCACTGTCACCTTAGGCACTATCATTGTGAGCAATGTCAGCATGGGCACTCTCACCATGGGCACTGTCACAATGGGAGCTAACACTTTGAGCACTCTCACTGTGAGCAATGACACCATGGGCACTATCAGCATGGGCACTGTCACCATGGGCAGTATCACTATGAGAACTATGACCGTGAGCATTGTCACCATGGAGCCTATCATTCTGAGCACTGTCACCATGGGCACTGTCACCATGGGCACTAACACCGTGATCACTCTCACCATGGGCACTATCACCATGAGCACTGTTTCCATGGGCACTATCACCATGGGAATTATCACTGTGAGCACTGTCACCTTAGGCACTATCATTGTGAGCAATGTCAGCATGGGCACTCTCACCATGGGCACTGTCACAATGGGAGCTAACACTATGAGCACTCTCACTGTGAGCACTGACAACATGGGCACTATCAGCATGGGCACTGTCACCATGGGCAGTATCACTATGAGAACTATGACCGTGAGCATTGTCACCATGGAGCCTATCATTCTGAGCACTGTCACCATGGGCACTGTCACCATGGGCACTAACACCGTGATCACTCTCACCATGGGCACTATCACCATGAGCACTGTTTCCATGGGCACTATCACCATGGGAATTATCACTGTGAGCACTGTCACCATAGGCACTATCATTGTCAGCAATGTCAGCATGGGCACTATCACCATGGGCACTGTCACAATGGGAACTAACACTATGAGCACTCTCACTGTGAGCACTGACACCATGGGCACTATCAGCATGGGCACTGTCACCATGGGCCCCAACACCATGATCACTGTCACCTTTTGTATTATCACCATGCGCACTATCACCATGAGCACTGTCACCAAGGGCACCAACACCATGATCACAGTCACCTTTGGCATTATCACCGTGAGCACTATCACCATGAGCACTGTCACCAAGGGCACCAACACCATGATCACAGTCACCTTTGGCATTATCACCGTGAGCACGTCACCATGGGCACTATCACTATGAGCACTATCACCATGGGCACTGTCAACATGAGCACTACCACCATGAGCACTATCACAATGGGCACTGTCACCTTGGGCACTATCACTATGAGCATGATCACCGTGAGCACTGTCACCATGGGCACTGTCACCAAGGGAATTACAACTATGATAATATAACCATGGTACTGTCACCATGGGCACTGTCACCATGGGAACTATCACTATGACCAGTATCACCGTGAGCACTGTCACCATGGGAAATATCACCAAGAGCAGTGTCACCATGGGCACTATCACCGTGAGCACTATCACCATGAGCACTGTCACCATGAGCCCTGTCACCATGGGCACTATCACCATGAGCACTATCACCATGGGCACTACTATTACTCTGAGCAATATCACCATGGGCACTATCACCATGACACTGTCACCATGGGAACTTTCACTATGAGCACTATCACCGTGAGCACTGTCACCATCAGCACTGTCACCGTGAGCACTTTCACCATGAGCACTATCACCGTGAGCACTATCACCATGAGCACTGTCATCATGGTCCCTACCACTATGAGCAATACAGCTGTGAGAACTATAAACATGGGCACTATCCCCGTGAGCACTATCACCATGGGAAGTATCACCATGAGCACTGTCACCATGAGCACTTTCACCATGAGCACTATCACCGTGAGCACTGTCACCATCAGCACTGTCACCGTGAGCACTTTCACCATGAGCACTATCACCGTGAGCACTGTCACCATCAGCACTGTCACCGTGAGCACTTTCACCATGAGCACTATCACCGTGAGCACTGTCACCATCAGCACTGTCACCGTGAGCACTTTCACCATGAGCACTATCACCGTGAGCACTGTCACCATCAGCACTGTCACCGTGAGCACTTTCACCATGAGCACTATCACCGTGAGCACTGTCACCATCAGCACTGTCACCGTGAGCACTTTCACCATGAGCACTATCACCGTGAGCACTGTCACCATCAGCACTGTCACCGTGAGCACTTTCACCATGAGCACTATCACCGTGAGCATTGTCACCATGAGCACTATCACCACGAGCACTGTCACCATGGGCACTATCACAATGAGCACTATCACCGTGAGCACTGTCACCATCAGCACTGTCACCGTGAGCACTTTCACCATGAGCACTATCACCGTGAGCACTGTCACCATCAGCACTGTCACCGTGAGCACTTTCACCATGAGCACTATCACCGTGAGCACTGTCACCATCAGCACTGTCACCGTGAGCACTTTCACCATGAGCACTATCACCGTGAGCACTGTCACCATCAGCACTGTCACCGTGAGCACTTTCACCATGAGCACTATCACCGTGAGCACTGTCACCATCAGCACTGTCACCGTGAGCACTTTCACCATGAGCACTATCACCGTGAGCACTGTCACCATCAGCACTGTCACCGTGAGCACTTTCACCATGAGCACTATCACCGTGAGCACTGTCACCATCAGCACTGTCACCGTGAGCACTTTCACCATGAGCACTATCACCGTGAGCACTGTCACCATCAGCACTGTCACCGTGAGCACTTTCACCATGAGCACTATCACCGTGAGCACTGTCACCATCAGCACTGTCAGTCATCATGGGAACTCTCACTATGAGCACTATCACCATGGGCACTGTAACCAACGGCACTGTCACCATGGGAACTGTATCACTATGAGCCCTATCACTGTGAACGCTGTCACCATGGGCACTATCATTGTGAGCTCTTTCACAATAGCACAGTCACCATGGGAACTATCACTACGAGCACTTTCACCGTGAGCACTATCACCGTGGGAATTATCACTGTGAGAACTGTCACCATGGGCACAATCATTGTGAGCACTGTCACCATGGGCACTATCACCATGGGCACTGTCACCATGGGAACTATCACTATGAGCCCTATCACTGTGAACGCTGTCACCATGGGCACTATCATTGTGAGCTCTTTCACAATAGCACAGTCACCATGGGAACTATCACTACGAGCACTTTCACCGTGAGCACTATCACCGTGGGAATTATCACTGTGAGAACTGTCACCATGGGCACAATCATTGTGAGCACTGTCACCATGGGCACTATCACCATGGGCACTGTCACCATGGGAACTATCACTATGAGCCCTATCACTGTGAACGCTGTCACCATGGGCACTATCATTGTGAGCTCTTTCACAATAGCACAGTCACCATGGGAACTATCACTACGAGCACTTTCACCGTGAGCACTATCACCGTGGGAATTATCACTGTGAGAACTGTCACCATGGGCACAATCATTGTGAGCACTGTCACCATGGGCACTATCACCATGGGCACTGTCACCATGGGAACTATCACTATGAGCCCTATCACTGTGAACGCTGTCACCATGGGCACTATCATTGTGAGCTCTTTCACAATAGCACAGTCACCATGGGAACTATCACTACGAGCACTTTCACCGTGAGCACTATCACCGTGGGAATTATCACTGTGAGAACTGTCACCATGGGCACAATCATTGTGAGCACTGTCACCATGGGCACTATCACCATGGGCACTGTCACCATGGGAACTATCACTATGAGCCCTATCACTGTGAACGCTGTCACCATGGGCACTATCATTGTGAGCTCTTTCACAATAGCACAGTCACCATGGGAACTATCACTACGAGCACTTTCACCGTGAGCACTATCACCGTGGGAATTATCACTGTGAGAACT
Source organism: Physeter macrocephalus (assembly GCF_002837175.3). Taxonomy (NCBI): domain Eukaryota; kingdom Metazoa; phylum Chordata; class Mammalia; order Artiodactyla; family Physeteridae; genus Physeter; species Physeter macrocephalus. Next base: position 1,537,640 of record NC_041233.1, on the reverse strand, counting down.
GTCACCATGGGCACAATCATTGTGAGCACTGTCACCATGGGCACTATCACCATGGGCACTGTCACCATGGGAACTATCACTATGAGCCCTATCACTGTGAACGCTGTCACCATGGGCACTATCATTGTGAGCTCTTTCACAATAGCACAGTCACCATGGGAACTATCACTACGAGCACTTTCACCGTGAGCACTATCACCGTGGGAATTATCACTGTGAGAACTGTCACCATGGGCACAATCATTGTGAGCACTGTCACCATGGGCACTATCACCATGGGCACTGTCACCATGGGAACTATCACTATGAGCCCTATCACTGTGAACGCTGTCACCATGGGCACTATCATTGTGAGCTCTTTCACAATAGCACAGTCACCATGGGAACTATCACTACGAGCACTTTCACCGTGAGCACTATCACCGTGGGAATTATCACTGTGAGAACTGTCACCATGGGCACAATCATTGTGAGCACTGTCACCATGGGCACTATCACCATGGGCACTGTCACCATGGGAACTATCACTATGAGCCCTATCACTGTGAACGCTGTCACCATGGGCACTATCATTGTGAGCTCTTTCACAATAGCACAGTCACCATGGGAACTATCACTACGAGCACTTTCACCGTGAGCACTATCACCGTGGGAATTATCACTGTGAGAACTGTCACCATGGGCACAATCATTGTGAGCACTGTCACCATGGGCACTATCACCATGGGCACTGTCACCATGGGAACTATCACTATGAGCCCTATCACTGTGAACGCTGTCACCATGGGCACTATCATTGTGAGCTCTTTCACAATAGCACAGTCACCATGGGAACTATCACTACGAGCACTTTCACCGTGAGCACTATCACCGTGGGAATTATCACTGTGAGAACTGTCACCATGGGCACAATCATTGTGAGCACTGTCACCATGGGCACTATCACCATGGGCACTGTCACCATGGGAACTATCACTATGAGCCCTATCACTGTGAACGCTGTCACCATGGGCACTATCATTGTGAGCTCTTTCACAATAGCACAGTCACCATGGGAACTATCACTACGAGCACTTTCACCGTGAGCACTATCACCGTGGGAATTATCACTGTGAGAACTGTCACCATGGGCACAATCATTGTGAGCACTGTCACCATGGGCACTATCACCATGGGCACTGTCACCATGGGAACTATCACTATGAGCCCTATCACTGTGAACGCTGTCACCATGGGCACTATCATTGTGAGCTCTTTCACAATAGCACAGTCACCATGGGAACTATCACTACGAGCACTTTCACCGTGAGCACTATCACCGTGGGAATTATCACTGTGAGAACTGTCACCATGGGCACAATCATTGTGAGCACTGTCACCATGGGCACTATCACCATGGGCACTGTCACCATGGGAACTATCACTATGAGCCCTATCACTGTGAACGCTGTCACCATGGGCACTATCATTGTGAGCTCTTTCACAATAGCACAGTCACCATGGGAACTATCACTACGAGCACTTTCACCGTGAGCACTATCACCGTGGGAATTATCACTGTGAGAACTGTCACCATGGGCACAATCATTGTGAGCACTGTCACCATGGGCACTATCACCATGGGCACTGTCACCATGGGAACTATCACTATGAGCCCTATCACTGTGAACGCTGTCACCATGGGCACTATCATTGTGAGCTCTTTCACAATAGCACAGTCACCATGGGAACTATCACTACGAGCACTTTCACCGTGAGCACTATCACCGTGGGAATTATCACTGTGAGAACTGTCACCATGGGCACAATCATTGTGAGCACTGTCACCATGGGCACTATCACCATGGGCACTGTCACCATGGGAACTATCACTATGAGCCCTATCACTGTGAACGCTGTCACCATGGGCACTATCATTGTGAGCTCTTTCACAATAGCACAGTCACCATGGGAACTATCACTACGAGCACTTTCACCGTGAGCACTATCACCGTGGGAATTATCACTGTGAGAACTGTCACCATGGGCACAATCATTGTGAGCACTGTCACCATGGGCACTATCACCATGGGCACTGTCACCATGGGAACTATCACTATGAGCCCTATCACTGTGAACGCTGTCACCATGGGCACTATCATTGTGAGCTCTTTCACAATAGCACAGTCACCATGGGAACTATCACTACGAGCACTTTCACCGTGAGCACTATCACCGTGGGAATTATCACTGTGAGAACTGTCACCATGGGCACAATCATTGTGAGCACTGTCACCATGGGCACTATCACCATGGGCACTGTCACAATGGGAACTAACACTATGAGCACTATCACCATGAGCACTGTCACCATGGGCAATATCAACATGAGTACTATCACTGTGAGCACTATCACCATGGGAATTATCACTGTGAGCAGTATCCTCGTGGGCACTATCACTATGAGCACTATCACCGTGAGCACTGTTACCTTGGGCAGTATCACCATGTGCACAGTCACCATGGGATCTATCACACTGGGCTCTGTCACCATGGGATGTATCACTATGAGCACTATCACCGTGAGCACTGTCACCGTGGGCACTATCACCATGGGCACTGTCACCATGGGCACTATCACCATGGGCACTATCACTATGAGCACTATCAGCATGGGCACTGTGACCATGAGCACTGTCACCATGGGCACTATCACTATGAGCACTATCAGCATGGGCACTGTCACCATGGGCACTATCACCATGGGCACTATCACTATGGGCACTGTCACTGTGGGCACTCTCACCAGGGGCACTGTCACCATGAGCACTGTCACTGTGGGCACTGCCACCATGCCCACTGTTGCCATGGGCACTGCCATTATGAGCTCTGCCACCTTGTGCACCAATAGTGTCCGCAGCTGCAGCTCTGCTTCCTGGCTGTCGCTCTCAGTGTCTGTATGTTCTCAGCAACCCTCTATAGGTGACCATTTCAGGGGCAACTACTCACACACCCTGGCACATGTTTCTCAGCACTGCAGTCAGAATGGGTTTGGAGCGCGAGGAGAGCGGAGACTGAAGCTCCCTGGACGTCACCAGTGAGAAGGCACGAGGCGGGTCCCAGCCGTCACTAGGCACCGGTCACTTCTTGCTTGGGCCTGGCCCTCCACCCTCCTAGGAGCAAGGGCTTCCACCTGGTCCACGTCCTCCAAAGGTGAGATGTGCCCTTTCTCCCCCACGCAGAGCGTCTCTGCCAGCATCCCACGGGGACGCTGTGTCCCACCTTCCCCCGAGAGCCCCACTTGGGATATGGCCCCTTCTGTGTGTGCCGGCTGGCCCTCCTCTCGCCGGCGGTCACCACCCCCAGGTTTCACTTGCCCTGTGACATTAACTACTCACCTGGCCCTTCGCTCAGCAGGCCGATCTCTGCGAGTGGACCCACATCTTGCCTAAAGAATCACCTGTCCTCTGAGAGGGCATCCTAACCGCAGCATCCCGTATTCGTGATGCCAGAGCAGGGACAGTCACCGTGGTAACAGGAAAGCATCCGCAGAGGGGGCCGGCTCCCAGGCAATGCTGGTGAGTGTTTCTAGAAGGAGGCAGTTGGCAGGTTTGTGTGGGGCCCCCTATTAGGTGACAGCCCGAGCAGCAGGCGGTGAGCAGAAGTCGTGAGCCAACACCGTCTGTGCCCTACACTGGCCCAGGCGAGTCTCTGCTCTCAGCTGAGGAGTGAACTTCTGGAATCTGCAGACGCCCAGACAGAACCTCAGACATTCTGATCTAATGGGCAGCCAGGTCTGAGACCTCCTGCACTACAGGACACGAGCTTCCCTCCACCCGAGTCTTCCCGAGGGGGTGCGATTCTGCAGAGAGAAACCTCGTCCGTCCTCCTCGGAGCTGGGCTGGGGGAGGGCAGGCCAGGCAGGGACATTTCGCCATCTCCTTATTCCTCCTCTGCCCCGCAAGGCCTTGCGCCGCTCCTGTCTCCGTGCCCCTGCACCACCACAGGGTTCCCCCGGGGCCCAACCTTTTGGACAAGCGCCCCGTGCAGGTGCTTCCTTCTCTCTCCCAGCGATGATTCTCCCGCATCCAGGCCCCTTGGATCCTGCCAGGCGATTTGGGCTAATCTCAGGGTGATGTTTGGGGCTGAAATTGCCTTCTCTGTTATGGTCTGAATTGTGTTCCTCCCAAATTCCTATGTTGGAGCCCTAACCCAGCACCTCAGAATGTGACCTTCTTTGGTGTCTTAGTCTGTTTCAGCTGCTATAACAAAATGCCACAGACTGGCTGGTTTATAAACAACAGAAATGTATTCCTCTCAGTTCTGGACAGTGGAAAGTTCGAGATCAGGGCGCCGGCATGGTCACATTCTGGTGACAGCCATCCTCCTGGGTCACAGCGGGCACCTTTTCACTGTGTGCTCACACAGTGGAAGGGGTCTCTGTGAGGTCTCTTTTATAAAAGCACCAGTCCCATCAGAAGGGTGGGGCCCTCACGATCTAAGCACCTCCTAAAGGCCCCGCCTCCCAATACCATCACCTCTGGGGTTAGGATTTCAACATACGAGTTTGGGTGGGGACCCAAACATTGAGGCCATAGCAGGGTCTTTACGGAGATACTCAAGGTAAAATGGGGTCATTAGGGCGAGTCCTACTCCAATACGCCTGGGAAATTTGGAGAGAGACACACAGGGAGGACGCCACGCAAGGATGAGGACAGCCGTCTACAAGCCGAGGAGAGAGGCCTGGACCACAATCACCCTCACAGCCTCAGAAGGAGCAACACTGCCGACACCCCAATCCTGGACTTGCAGGCTCCAGAGCCGTGAGACAGTATAGCTCTGCTGTTTGAGCCACGCCGTCCGTGGTGCTTCATCACGGCAGCACCCTCGGACCGTGAGGCTGGGTCCGCAGTGCCCAGCACAGGAAAGTGACGTGTGATGAGCGTTCAGGAGGCGCGTGCTGAATTGACTCATACAGGAATCCATCAAATTTCCCTTTACAGAGTGCCCTCTGCTTCCGTGATGCAAAGGACAGACTTACGCAGGGCCCATCACCGTGCCATGAAGAAGAAGGAGACCTCCTTCTCCGCAAGCCTCGAGTGGGTGAGGTGGAGGCTGCTGGGGTCTTCCCCGAGGTCCCCTCCCTCCTTGCTATTAGCACACAAAGTCGTGCCTGACTTGGTGTCAGGCCTCGTGGGCACTGCTACCATTCGCTCCCTTACGTCGCTTAGCTACTGCTGCCTCAAGACCCCCGTCTGCTGTGTGGATCACAGCATCGAGAGGGAATATCTGAAGGCAGCTGGTCCCCCAGCAAAGATGCAGGGGTTACGAGGGTGAAGGTCATGACCCTGGCCGCCTGGGAGCTCACCGGGGGGCTGGCAGGGTGCTCCGTAAACCAGGCTGGTGTGGTGATAGCTCACGGGTCGTGGGAATGCAAAGAGGCAGCCTTTAGCCAAAGCTTCTGGGGCTTCTGGAAGGTTGTTAAGCATTAGCTGATTGAACAAGCTCTGAGGGGTCATCTAATGCAACCCCCTGGACTGAGACTACAGCCCAGGTCAGCATCTCAGGGTGAGGCAGGAAGAGTCAGAGCCAAGGCCAGACCAGGGTCCCGGCACCCAGCCTCAAGCCACGTGTGCTTCCCAGGAGCCTGTGCTCAGTGGCTGAGACCAGCGTCCACCTCTAGCGCTCGGCCTGGCGCCTCCCCGTGCATACAGAGCCTCAACCTCCTGCCCGTCCTCCAACCGCTTTTCTGAGTCTGGCCAGAAGTCTCCACACATGTGTGGCCAAGGGCATCACAAACCCGTTCTCCTTCTGGGCGGCAGGAGACATAAAACCAGGGCCTCGGGGAGGCTCTGGGTCAGAACCACATCTCTGGCGGCCGTGAGCCAGCAGCAGCCTTGCAGCTGAGTCTCAGTGCCTCCCGCAGGACACTCGGGCTCCCGTGGGTAAAATGATGACACCTCCCCAAGCGGGGGACCGCGGGAACATCCCTCCGGCCTGGTCTCGGCAGACACATTTAGACACATTGCCCTCTGCCGCCTTTCCTGATCCTTCACTCTCTCCTCCCGGGACCCCACAAGGTCGTGACGCCTGATGACAAGGGGGCACTTGGAGGACAGAGACATGATGTCTGGAGATGTCTTCTTATTCTTTGGGCAAGGGAACGAAAAGGAGGACCGGTGTCATTAATCCCCAAGAGTCTACATAACGTACCCAAGGTCTTGTTATGACTGAAAAACACACCCAGCCCACTCGCTTCTCTTCCTCCTTGAAAGAAACCCTTGTCAGCCTAGACTTCGACATCTGTAAACTATAAGCCATTTTCCTGTTTTCCTGAATGCCTGAAAAAGTGATTAAATCGGACTGATCAATAGGAAAGAAGGAGGTAGAAGAAGCCAGGCCCTGCACCTTCCCCCTGGGCTGCGCAGGCTCCCAGCTTCTTCCGAATTAATGCACCTCCGGCCCAACCCCAGTAGGGGGAAGCCCATCCATGGGAATCCACTCAAGGGTGCAGCTCCCGAGTGGCTCAGGAAAGCCGGATAAAGGCCTGCGGGGAGCAGAGCTGCCTGCACCTTGTTGAAGTGCTTGAAGTGGCAAGAGTATAAAGGGGAAGGTGGAGGTGGACGAAGTGACCCCAGATGATCAACGCACAGCAGAGAAATTAGGGGTCACTGAGGGGGACTTGGGAGCCGGGGTTGGGCTCACTTTTGACACCGGTGGTCAGTTTTTCTCATTTTGGAGCTGCTGCTTTCATCACGTCCCTCCTTTGCTCGGAGGACCCCTCGGGCCCTCCCCACTGCCTACGGGTAACAACCGTCTAGAGCTTTCCACGTGGAGACTCAGGGAGCAGGAATTTGCTTGTCTGCGGAGCCAGCCCAAGCCCGCTGAGGGTCAGCGCTGCCCCTTCCCCGGACCCCGGCACCTTCCTCTTCTCCTGCGCCCTTGCTTCAAGCAATGCTTACGCGTGTCTGTCCGTCTCCACCTCAGGACCGTGAGCTCAGTGAGGACAGAGACCGCATCTTGTTTGGATTCATAGCCCAGAGTGGGCTCTCAGCCGAGCTGCACGGGTGCTCCTGAATCACCCGCAAAGCCCGGCACCACTTAGCACGAACTCACCCTTCAGCCTTATTTCCCACTTCCTTTCCCTGCACAAACCCTCGGACCTGCCAAGCTGAGAGACTCTGTACTACCTGAACAAGCCCCTCTAAGTTCCCCTCTGCCCTTATTCACTCCTCCTTGCTGTTCCCGGGGGCTCAGAGCCAAGCTTGTGGCCTCCAGCCATGGGACCATGGCTGGCACCCACCCCCAGGCCCTGTGTCCCCCAGCCAGGGGACATGGTGTAAGTGGCACGGTCTCTGAGACACCCTCCTCAGTTTGCTTGGCACGTGGGGTCATCGTCTCCTTTCTATGCTGGGCACTGTTTTCCCAGCTGGGGGCCAGGTCCTTTCTGCCCTCGCCCCCCCTACACACACGAGTGTCCTGTGTAACCTGATCGCCTAATCCATGCGTCCCAAATTTCAGACCGCCTAAAACGGCGCAGGGACCCTGCGGGGGGGGAAATGCGGATTCTGCCTCAGCATCTTCCAGGCAGGGCCCAGGAATCCGAATGAATTCCCTCTGGTGTTTGCTCTTCCGCAAATAATCCAGGGTCTCACTTTGAAAAACAGCCTCCCCTGAATTCCATACGTGTTTGCGATGGACAGGTCTGTGAGGCCACACCCTCTGCTTCCCTTCCCCGCGTGCCCGCCCAAAAGTCCTTTTTCCATTTTTCAGTCCAATCTTTGGTTGGGGTTCTGTTTCCAGGCAGATGCAGTGAAAGCAAATAAAGAGCACGTGCCTGGGGTTCCCCCCTCAGCCAGAGAGGGGAGTGCAGGCCGGGCTGCAGCCCCCTGGGCACAGCTGTCTCCAGGCTGGGTGAGCAATGGACCCGCATCTGGAAGGAGCCCCTGGGGCTCCAGTCCTCAGTATCACCATTCAGCCTCTTCCCCTGGGCTCTCAGTTCTCTCTGCCTTTCCACAGGCTCCTGCCGTTCAGGCTCCAAATACGCTCACATTACTCCAGCCTCTGCCTTCAACCCCCATCCACCGAATTCTCGAATTCTTGATGTTCCTTTACCCCCAGTCAGGTGGGTTCCGAAGCTGTGTTCTCAGAGCGTGCCTGTGAGGTGGTCACCCCGATGGGCAGGTGTGCTCTGTCCAAGGCTAAGGCCAGAGGTCACGCGGTGGCCCTCGCAGGGGGATATCACGCCGACAGCAGGAGGGTCTGGTCCCAATGACATCACAAGTTAGGACAACATCCTGCAAGTGGAGCTCAGGTTCCTGAGCACGACATCTCTTCCCAGTTTGCATGTTGACACCATAAGGGCCCCAGTTACCCCTGAGCTGCAGGCCAACAGATCCACTGGTCCTGGCCTCTGTCCCCACCCTGGGGGAGTCATCATCAGGCTCTGCCCTCCTGGAAGCTTCCACTTCCTTCAGCATCACCTCCTCCTGGACTTAGGGGTTATGAGTATCCGAGTCCCATCCTGACAATTCCTCCTCCCTCACTGGTTTCTTTCTTTTTGTTCCATCAGTGTCGGTGATGCTCGGGGCCTGACCTCAGCCCTCCTCTCCTCTCTCCAGGCACACGTCCTCTGGGTCACTTCATCCCATCCCGTGGCTTCCCGTGGGTCCATGTACCTGAAACACAGCCCTGTGCTCGATCATTAAAATCATCACTCCTTGCATTTATGAGGGCGAGAGTTTCTGTGAAAATCCCAGAAAAGATTTTTAGAAACCTGGAACATCAGAACTGGAAAGCGCTTAGAGATTATCTGGTGAGAGAGGCACTCAAAGATAATAACAAAAGACAACGATAATGTTCAAGCAGAGAAAGGTCCATGCACGAATCTCAGCCCCCAGTTACGTAATCTCATTTAATCCTCATACAACCCTCTGGAGATGGAGTATCGTTACCTCCTTTTACAGATGAGGACACTGAGGCCCAGAGGTGTTCAAACGACGAGCCCAGGTCTCTCAAATACTGCAGAGCAGAGCCAGGGGTCAAGCCCAGGGAGACCTGCTTTGGATTATAAGAGGCCTGAGGTCAGACTCTGATTGACCACTCAGCCTGATCAAGAGTCCTGGCCTTGGCTTGTGGGTCCCTGCCCAGTGTGGCCCCCACCCCTACCCCTTTAGCCCCATTCGCCCCTCCAGGCCGTATTCACCTTCACTCTTCACTTCTGCTCCCTCCTACCCCCACGGCCTCTGTAAGCGTTCCATGTGTCCATGTCCCCTCCGACCACAGGGCCTTTTCACATGCTGTTCTCTGCCTGGAACATTCTTTCCCATCCTCTTTCCTCCAAGGATGTCCCTCCTTCTGGTCTGTGCTGAGTATTTTGTGCACAGGGGAGCCTCCCTGTCATCCCCCCATCGCAAGCTAGGGCAAGCCTCCCTCATACACCAGTTGCACAGTTACAAGTGTCACAGCTGTTGTGCTAACTCAGCTTCTCCGGCTAGACAGCAAGTGGCAGCAAGAGGGAGTGTAGTCTGCTTACCACTGACCCTCCAGCCCGGCAGCATGCCAGGCTCCATAGGTATCTGTTGAATAAATAACTAAATGGCAGAATGGATGGCTCTTCTGAATCCCAAACTATGCTTTCCTGGAATTCTACACTTTTTTCTTCTCCATTATAGCTGAGGAAAAGGGCCCCAGTGATGGCAAAAAGATCCTGGTAGTATATGCACTGGGTACAGAAAAAAACATCTAATGCCTTTCTTGCTGGTTTAAATTTCTTTCTATTTTCCCTGTAAATCTAGGAAAGTATTCACATTTCATTCAGGTGATTCAGATTGCATCTAAATGAGGGTTAAATATGATTTTCTGAATTCTACCACTCTGTAATTCCTCTGTCTGAAGAAAAAATAAACAGTGGAAAATGAGGTGATGGGGGAGATTTCACATCTTCCCCACAACTTCCCCACCCTGTTCATTTGCTCCAGATAATCAGATTTGCTACAAAAAGTATCTGTGTGCTTCCTGTACTTGAGCTTAATTGTGTCCTGGTGTTTCTACAGTTACATTCTAGACACTTATGACTCACATGCCTTGGGTGGAAAAGGGGGAACAGGAGACGTGGGGATCTGGTGCTCCCTGGAGAGGCCCTGAATATCTTCCCCAAACTCCCGCTGGGGAGTGAGGCAGGGCCGGGTGCCCTCTGGGATCGGCGGAGGCTCTCCTCACCCAGGACCTCACTGTGACAGTCACTCAAGCCCAAGTGGTTTCGTCTGGGGACATCACTCAGGGCAGCCTGGTCCGTGGCGCTCAGATGGCAGCTCTTGGGAAGATAGTAAATCTCCCTACTGGATACAAAGTCTCCCGTTAAAAAGCCATCAAAATCAACCTTGGGAACAGGTGGAAGATAAATTAATGAACACAATCTTTTCCTTCAAATTGTGCAGTGGAGGAAATTAATTACTGGGCAAATGAGGAACAAAGAGGGATCCCTTCTCTTGCAGCCTCTGAGCCCTGTGCTATTTTGTTCTCCCAAAATCTATAATTTCCATGAAACGCTTCAGGGCAGCGCACGTTGCTAGCATAAGAGTTTCTTAGCAGGCATGCTAAAGGAACACCATCATTCCACGGCAAAGAGCGAGCTGAGCGCTAAAAGCCTCTGACAGACAAGGATTATATTTCAGAGGGGCTCACGGTTGGTTCCCAGATCCTGTTAATAACCCCATACAGATTAGGTGCTGACTGAGCCGTGGGGATCAGACCTCCGGAAGGTGACTGTAAGTTGTATTTGTAGGCACATCCATGGATAGATAGGTACAAATACATGAAATCTTTATTTTCAATAACATCAATTCTATTCCTGCCTAGAATATAAATGAACTTTCCTGGCGATCCAGTGTCCTTTGCAGAGAGTTTCCAAGGCGGAGCCCTCTGCAATGTCACCCTTGCAGCTATTTATAGGGCTCTGGCAAGTGGCTGGTGCTGTCTGATGGGGGCTGACCCGGTGACACTCAGAGTACGGCTGCTGGCCTCCTAAATCACTCCTCTCACAGGTCCCTTCTCCCTTCCCGGCCTGGACCACAGAGAACAGGACAGCTCCTTCTTGCTGGTGTGGGGCAGACCTGCCGGGGCGCTGGGAGGGAAGGGCTGCTCAGGCCTTGGGAGGGGAGGGCTGCTCAGGCCCTGGGATGAGCCACCCTGGGCTGGGAGACGTACTGTGAGTCCTCCGAACACCCATGGGCTTTGCCACTGCCATCCCTGTCTTGAACATGAGGAACACGAGACCAGAGGTTATACTTCTTCTTTCCAAGAGAGACAGCTGGTACGTGGCTAATAGGAACCAGGTACCCCCCGACCCAATGGCCCTACTTTCCCCAGCGCTTTTTATTGCCGTCGAGTCAGTACCTCTTGCTTTTCTTTATCCCTCTTCACTCTCAGAAGCCAGCTAGTGATGTTCTGAGCTCGGGAAGGGAGCAGGATGTGGCCCAGGGCCCAGGGCTGCAGGGGTACCCTCCCGGGCTGCGTGGCGGGGGACTCCCTTCAGCCTCCCTTTCTGCTGCCTTGTTGGTAAAGTGAGGACACTACTTCGCAGAGCCCAGGGCTGGACCCTGCCCGGCACATGGGAGGTGTCCTCCTCGTCGGGTCTGCCGGGGCAGCTGCAGTGCTGGGTGCTGGTCCTGCAACCGTCACTCACAAGCCTTCTCATCTCAGATAAATCATTTCATCTGTCTGAGCTTCGGTTTCCTCGCCAGTGAGGTGGGAATCACATCTTCCTCACAGCTTCACATGTAAAGTAGTGAAAACTGTAGGCAATTCATGTGTAATTTGAAAATCACAGATTTTCCTACACATGTAAGCTTGTACCATGCTAGAGGGTCACAAGGAACTCAAACATGGGAAGACACAAACTTACACCCATTAAGAGGGCTATTCTTAAAAAAAAAATCAACAGCGCGATAAATAACAAGCATTGGCAAAGATGTGGATAAATTGAAACCCTTATACACTGTTAGTGGGAACGTACACTGGTGCAGCTACTGTGGAAAACAGTACGGAGGCTCCTCAAAAAATTAAACATTGAACTACCATATGGTCCAGCGATCGCACTTCTGGGAATATACCCAAAATAATTGAACCCAGGGACTTGAACAGATATTTGTACACTCATGTTTATAGCAGCATTATTCGCAATAGCCAAAGGGTGGAAGAGCCCAAGTGTCCACCAACTGACTAACAGATAAACAAAATGTGGTCCATCTATACAATGGAATATTATTCAGCCTTAAAGAGGAAGGAAACTCTGACACAGGCTACAACATGGGTGGATCTTGAGGACACGATGTTCAGTGAAATAAGCCAGTCAAAAAGGAACAAATACCGTATGATTCTATTTATAGAGAGATACTGAGAGCAGGCTGGGACTGGGGGAGGGGGAAATGGGGGAGTGATTGGGTAACAGGCACAGAGTTTCAGTTTTGCAAAATGAAAGTGTTCTGGGAACGGAGGGTGGTGATGGTTGCACAACAGTGTGAAAGTTCTTCCAGCCACTGAACCTACACTTAGAGAATGGTTAAAATGGTGGCTTTCATGTTATGTGTATTTTATCACCATTAAATATAAAAATTAAAAAGGGAGTGATGAGACACAGCCCCTGACCTCAAGGTACTCCGCATCACTCTTTGTCTCCTTCTCACGGTCTCAGTGATTTGTTTGCCTGCGTCTCAGCCAGGCCAGCTCAGCCAGGAGAGGTTAGACAGAAAGACTGGCAATAAGGATGTTTCTAAGGACAGTTGGTGGCAGGGGGAGGGAAACAGGCTCACGCTGAGCTGCACGGGGTCCGGGCCCTGCTCCGCCCTTTCTCAGTGGTTCCAGCAGCCAAGTCCCCTCACCTGTCGGGGCAGCAGCTCTCTCACCTGCGGCTAGAGGTGCTAACGAGGCACACCTGTAAGGTGTAACTGCATTAATAGCCGGAAGTCGCAGAGCAGCCCACGCACACACTTGGTCAATATCAGCGGTCACTGACATTTGAAAGGAAGGAAACACCTCCCTTATTCCAGCTTCCGTGGAGCTGAGGTGAGCCCTGCGAGGAGCGCAGTGCAGCTGCTGGAAAAGCCTTGTGTGGTGTGCTCCAAGGACGAAGAACAAGATAAACTCAAAAGGCCAATATCGCCTGAACAGAGAGTTACAGGTCTCCTATCACTCTGTCACAATGGGACCATTGCCATGTCCCAGAGCCCTCCCAAGCAGCATGCCCTGTCCCTTTCCCATCCCGTATAAGGAAAGACATTTGCTCCGTTTTTCTCCCGCTCAGCACACTGAAAGTACACATACCCTGCCCAGTCAGCAGATAACTTGCAGCTTCCCTGGCTATGAAAACAGACCAGCAACCCATGCTCAGTGTCGACTTTCCCTGGCTACCAGGAAGTCGGCCTGCTGTTCTGGCAGCGACCCTTCTCTCTAATAAAATCTATCTTCCTTACATTCTGCCTTGTGTCTGGAAATGCTTTTGCAACCCGTGCTCGGATCACGACATTTTGTTCGCTTTTTCAGAGTCAGCCCCGAGAACCCGCTTGGGCATCCACGTGTGACCGGCAGGACCCCCTGTCCCGAGGGCACCCACCACCTAGAGACACCTTGGCCCAGGAGGGGCAGGCGGCGGGGGGGGGGGGGGTCTGCTTCCCTCTCCTCCCATTAATCTCCAGGAGGTTCATGGATTCATGACATCCTGTGTCCCTCCCCCCCCCTCCCCCCAGTCCCCCCGCTGCCACAGGAAGAATGAACTGGACTCAGAAACGACTGCCTGCAGCGAAAAGCCCCGAGCAGTACTGGGGTCCAGGATGGCGTAGTGAGAGCCTCAGGTCTAATCACACAAATATGATCCTCTCTCTGACTTTGGTTCATCTGTTATGGAGGCTTGACTGGGTTTTAGATGCCGACTGTTCCTTTGTTCTAGAAAACAACCTGACTGAAGAAGGCTCCAATCACTGTTCCTGGAGAAAACTGTAAAGGGACCATTGACCTAAACACAGACACTGCAGACTCAGCAACCAAGAGAGCTGTTTTGTTTGGTTGTATAACACGACTTGTCGGGCATGGGGAGGTCAAAGCTTTTTCTCCGCAGATTTCGGCCTTGGGCCTGAGTGGTGAGGGCGACAGCCCAGGGGAGATCAGAGGACCAGATGAGCAAGAGGAAAGATCTGGAAGCACAAGCGTACCCCGGCAGCAGGAACTGACAAGGATCTGGGAAAGGACCACTGCCTGGGGACACTGGATGGAGGAAGCTTGAAGGAAAACACCGGGCCTTGTTCTCCATCTGAAATGTACGTGTGGCATCACTGTTTGCAGGGCAGCGGTTACAGAATCTGAGGTTCTAGTTCACCATCGGGGGCCAATGCAGCCAGGGGCAGGCAAAGGGCGGGGTTGCTGGACACAGCCAGGCTGGTGTTGTAAGAGTTCTGCAAACTAGCGTTGCCTCTGCCTGCTGCACACAGACGAAAAAGCCGCCAGATACAGAGGGAGGGCCTGCTGCAGGTGGAACAAAGACCTTCCCCCGTTCGTTGCTGTTATAAATTGAAGATGTGCCTATGTTAGAGACGTAAAAATGCAGATGAGAAAGCAGAGATCAGCTGCGTTCTTACCAGCTAGAGACAGCTGCTTGGCTGCTCTTTTCCATTCATCTTTTCATGCACATTTAAACTCTCTTTAGGAGACTGGGGTCATGAGAGAGAGAGGGGGAGAGAGAGAGAGAATTTTTCTGATGGGCTTTTTTTAATGGCAGTATTTATCTTTTTACTGAAATTATTATTTTTTAATTTTTAATGGCTACATGTCACTCCACTTAATGGCTCTGTATTCTTTATTTAACTAGCTCCCTATTGTTGACCATTTAGGCTTGACCCAATTCTGTAACTCCAGTCTTTCCACAGCATTTTTTTGTCTTCTCATAGCTTCTTAGGAGTAGAGTTACTGGCACAGGTGCCCAGAACGCGGTCGCGGCCCTTGCCCCGAGCTACCAAACTGCCTTCATCAAGTTTTGCTCCCACAGTCTCCTCTATTGCTTGTGTAACCTTGTGGCCAAACCAATGTATAAGTCAGTTGATGGGGGTGGGGTGCACTCAGTGCATTGCCCTGGGCTTTGAACGTCCTGGGTGAGACTCCACTAGGAAATAAGCTCAATGAACTTGAAATGCCCACCCTGGCCCCTTTCTGGACGCACCTTCCGGCCACCCGGGAGCCAGGATGGACAGCAATGTGTGTGCCAAGCGCTTCCCCTGCCTCCTGGTGACCAGCGCCCAGAGTCTCCAGGGTGGGGCTGCTGAGGTTCGGGAACAGACAAGCAGCCCAGCTTGTCCCAGGCAGCCTGGTCCCCCAGTCCCCGCCCCTGCTTGATGACCAGTGCGAAGCCACGCTTCTGAGAGAGGCCGGAGCTAGGGTCACAGGCAGGTGCTGGGGGCTCAGTCCAGGTGGGCCAGGACACCTTGCAGGGCCCCTCCTCTCCTCTCAGCTGAGACCCTGTCCTGCACATTTCCCTCAGGAGGGCACTGGGTTGGGGAAGAAGGGCTGGGTCAGTGCTATCCCAGGGAAATTTTGAAGAGAATTGAAAACATGGCTCTCAACAGAATGAACACACGCCCAAGATTGTATTAAGCCCATCAGTTAGGGAGGGAGCCAGGAAGTCGGTAATGCTGGTTCAAATGGCATTTGAAGTACTAGAATTTATATAGTGCATGGAGAAAGACTCACTAAAATAGATTTTTAATGTTTGAGACAAATCTGCTCAATGTTCTGCAGGGCAATAAATGGGTGGTTCTCTCTTTTCACTGAACAGGGAATCATTTGGTCTCTACTGGACAAATATCTAGACTGTAACATGGAACTTCACAGAGTCTGAGTCCTTAACTAATAGTAAATAACAGAGTCAAACAATGGTCCATCCTCCTAAAAATGCGGCTAAGCCTTGGGTAGGCCTATAAAACAAAGCCTCCAGGCGATACTGGAAACACACGCAGGCCTCCTGGCCTTATTTCCAGAGTTTGGATACTTTCTGTTAACAGCACAAGCTTATGACCACCCTTGCAAAAGCAACTCAAATCATGCACTCTGCTGTGCCAGCTCTTCAGAAGAGCTCTTCAGCTCTTTTTTCACCTTTGTGCATGAAAATACCCCTAAAACGTGGAGGAAAGCAGTTAGCAGCAGTGCCAGCAGGGACTCTGCCCTGAATCTCTGCCTTAAGTGAGATGCATGTGGTCCTTGACATCCTTTTTTTTTTTTTTTTTTTTTTTTTTTGTGGTATGCGGGCCTTCCTCTGCTGTGGCCTCTCCCGTTGCGGGGCACAGGCTCCGGACGCGCAGGCTCCTCTGTTGTGGCCTCTCCCGTTGCGGAGCACAGGCTCCGGACGCGCAGGCTCAGCGGCCGTGGCTCACGGGCCCAGCCGCTCCGCGGCATGTGGGATCCTCCCAGACCGGGGCGCGAACCCGGTTCCCCTGCATCGGCAGGCGGACGCGCAACCACTGCGCCACCAGGGAAGCCCGACATCCTATTTTTTGTTGTATTTATGTTTCTTGTATCTCCAACAATGTGGTAAACTTTTTTATGGCAGAGCCCATGACTTATAAATCCATAGACCTCTAGAAGTAGAGCTACTTTAAGATTTTTTTGTCCAATGCTCTTATTTATCAGATGGCCTGTGCCCCAGCTTCATTAAGGGACTTACCTAAAGCCAACTGGCTAGGGGGTGAAGAATCAGGAGAAACACAAGCCCTCTAGACCCCCACCCGATGTTTTGCCCAGTTTTCTTCCTTCACCCCCAGCGCAGCTTTGGATACACAGTGTATATGGGTGAGACGGAAAGACAGATAGATGGGTGGATGGATGGATGAATGCATGGGTGGGTAGGTAGGTGGATGGGTGGGTGGATGGATGAATAGATGGACAGGTGGGTGGATGGGTGGATGGGTGGATGGATGGATGGGTGGGTGGATGGGTGGATGGGTGGGTAGGTAGGTGGGTGGGTGGGT
>NC_041233.1:1503134-1520028 GCF_002837175.3 Physeter macrocephalus | reverse complement strand
TGGGTACGGGTGGGTGGATGGATGATGGATGGATGGGTGGATGGATGGATGGGTGGGTGGATGGATGGATGGATGGGTGGGTGGATGGGTGGGTGGATGGATGAATAGATGGACAGGTGGTGGATGGGTGGATGGGTGGGTGGGTGAATGAATGGATGGAAAGATTGATGTTATAAATATAATATTGTTCTTTTTCCTTTTAGAGAAGAAAATGACTTGTGAACACCAACAGAGTTTATTCCCTCTTCTGGGAGGAGAAGAAGAAATTGGTTGTGACTTTACAGCATTTCTTCCCCGGTGTCCTACTCTTACTTGTATTAAGGACAGTCAGCCTCGTAGCGGGTGGAGGAGGCAGTTAGGCCTTCATCTTCTGCTCGGTTCTCAACCCCCGCTGCACACTGAAATTTCCTGGTACTGGTTCCCCTCCTCGGGCCAATTAAGTCAGAATCCCTAGGAATGGGGCCCCAGCACTACCTTTGGATTACAGCTCCTCCAGGTAATAATCACTGACAATCGCAGTGAGAGGATGACAAGTAAGTCTGGGGACCAAGGGCCCACTGGGCTGGCCTCTGAGAGGGAGGAGCCGCTGGGCCATGGAGTCCCCATGATGTGGCAGCTGTGTTCTGCTCCCTGGGCTCAGAACTAGTAGGTCCAATAAAAGCGCCCCTTGCCCAGCCACCACGGATGAGCCGGGGCAGCCAGACCTTGGCTAGGCTGAGCGAGGAGACCCCCCTCTCCAGGGAAGGATGAGGGGCAGCCCATCCGATTGCTTTCGCTGGAGTCAGCCTCCCGGGAGATAGGAGCTGCATTGCCTCCGAAGAAAAATCCGGCTCTAGGAGAAAACTCCAGCTGGAGCCCAGCAGAGGCCCTCAGGGTTGGAGGGGGCACGGAGCACAGGCTTATCTTTTAATTTGTGCGCATGACCTTCTAAGAAAAGAAGCTTAACCTTTTATTAAGGTTTGCTGTAAGTGGCCGTATGACAGTGTCTGGACCCTTTGTGACACCACTTTGGCGATTATGTTACTCGGTCACTTAAAATGAGTTTTAACGCATCCCCAATAGAACGAATGACAGGAAGATGTTTCTTCCTTTGACCAAATGGGGCAATCCTTTAATGGGGCAATTAGAACCATTTTTGCTTTCACATCAAGATAAACGCCACTTTTACTACTAAATTACATCCATTCTTGCTAGCCCAGGCTTCTTGGAGAATCATTTTCAGTTCCCCGGCGCTCTGCGTCTAAACCTCAACTGCCTGGTTCTTGATCTCTGTCTTTTTCATTTGTCTTATGCTAGTGTTTAATGAGTGTCTGTGGGATGGTGGCCACTTTAAATATATTTCTCCATTGAAAATGGGCCAGAGAGCATCCTATAAGGTGAGGACTGTCCAGGGGGCACACACCTGCCACGGTCGTGCTTCCCCATCTTTCACCACCTCCCGGACCCCTTTGTCGAGGCAGCTGCTGGCTCAGAGAAGGAAGCTCAGCCCGGTCAGCACCTGCTCCCGTCCACATCACCCACACCCTTCTCAGTGCCCTGCAGAGACCGGGCTGTACCAGGCTGCCTCGGGGGAACATGCCTGAGCCCTACAGCCGGGTGCACCCTGGTCCAAGGGGCTCTGGCCACAAGGCTGGACGTGAGCTACACCAGGGATGCCAGGGCAGAGGGTGCACAGGGCTGCAAGAGCAGAGTCTCGCATGCCACCTCAGAGGGCTGTCACACGGACTGACTGCAGTCACATGGCAGGCCGGGTGCAGCGCAAGGCGTGGTCAGATCTAGGGTGGTTGTGGTCAGACCAGTGTTGTTGGTCTGGGTATAACTCTGGGTTTAGGCTTGATGGAGGCAATGAGTGCCCACCGGCATTAATTAGGACATTTGGCAACATTTTTAAACTTAAAAAAATTAGTCAACTCTTTAAAGATATAATTCATGTACAGTAAGCTGTGTTCATTTAAAGTGTATAATTTAATGAGCTTTGACACCACTGTCTTAGCAAAGACACAGACTGCACCGTCTCACTCCAGAACTTTCCCTCCTGCCCCGTCACTGTCCACCCCCTCTCCACCCCTCACCTCAGGCAACCACTAACCTGCTTCTGTCTCTAAAGTTGCCTTTGAATTTTCTAGAATTTTACCTAAGTGGAATAATACAGTGTGTCCTCTCGCGTCTGGCTTCTCTCACTCAGGCTGATCATCTTGAGACTCATCTGCTTTGCTGCGAGTGTCAGAGCTGTTCCTTTTCACTGCTGAGTAATATTCCACTATATTTACAATCCTCATTTGCTCGCTGATCCGCCCAGTGAGCGCTCACCACGCAAGTGCAGGGGTCACCCTGGGATGGCGGTGAGTGGCAGACACAGCCTGCCTCTGTCAGGCACCCAGCATGTTGCTGGAAGTCCACCATTGGGAGGGCTACACGGAGAGGATCTGAGATAAGGGGTCTCCTTAGGGGCCAGAGAGGAGGACGTCTGTGCCAAGATAAGAAGGAGGCATTTCATAGACCTCGAGGACAGAGCAGCAGCTGAGGGAGAGGCCAGCCTGGTGAAGGCTCAGAAGGCAGGGCAACAGGCTGGCGGGGAAGAAGGGGCCGGGCTGTGCCGGGCTTGGGAGAGTATTGGAATTATCCAAGTGACAGAAGGGTTTTAAGGAGTGTTGTAGTTAGATCTGCTGATCAGCCGATGAGACCTTGGTCTGAAGCACAGACCCGAGGGTCGATGTGGACGCGGGAGACCAGTGATGGGCTATTGCTGGTCATCCAGGCAGTGCTGTGGATGCAAAGGCAGCCACGGGGAGATGTGCAGGCCGTTTGGGACACAGACTGCACTTGAGTTCAGGATCCCACAGCCGGGTGTTGAGGGGATCCCGATGTCAGGAGGAGGCTGGCAGTGTCCCCTGGGTTGCCCCCACCCCAGATGCTGGGCTCCCTGCCCCCAGCTTTGGTCAGCTCAGGCTGCCGTAGCGTATACCACAGACTGGGGGGCTTAAAGAGCAAATGTTTATTTCTCACAGTTCTGGAGGCTGGAAGTCCATGATCAAGGTGCCAGCAGATCCGGTGTCTGGTGAGGGCTGCTTCCTGGTGTGTAGACGGCTGCCCTCTCCCCACATCCTCACGTGGCAGAGAGATGAAGCACGCTCTCTCAAGTCTTCTTATAAGGACACTAATCCCACCATGGGGGCCCCACCCTCATGACATCATCACCTCCCTAAGACCCTGCCTCCTAATACCATCACGCCGGGGACTGGGGTTCCAATACATGAGTCTGGGGGGGACACACACGTTGAGTCCATAGCACTCGTTGACCTCCTGCCCTGGATTGCCCAGCTGCTCTGTCTAGAAGCCCAACTTCCCTGTGACTGCGGCCCTGCTCTCCCTCCAATCGCCATTCATGGTCAGGGCTGGGGCTGGGTGCCCTGCTCAGCCCTTGGACCCCTCCTGCAGGAGGCCAGCTCCTGCGTCCCGGGTCCCCAGGCTCCGACATGAGGCTGCTGGGAATCCGAGGGCTCTGGACTCACCCCGCAGTGACTCATGGTCTGCACCCCCTGGAACTGTCCAGAGCAGCTCAAAGTCCTTGATGGCTTCCTCTCCACCCAAGTCCAATGCTGCAGGCTCTCTGGAAGCTTCAGTCCTGTGGCTTTGCTCCAGACCACAAGGAGTCTCTCCAGGGCCCTAACATTTGTTCCAAGCCCCTGGGTTCTCTCACTCCCATCTGTTGCTTCCACCCTGGCCTTTGTCGCTAAGCCCAGACATTCCCTCTGCTGACCTTGTCTATTGACCCATCTTTCCAGCTTTGCCACTAGGCACTGCCCTTGGGACGTCTTTGGTGCCATGCTCAGTACCCCGCAGGGCCAATCTTGTTCACTTCCCTGAGCTCCACGTGGCCACTACAGCTCGAGACAGCCTGAGGGGGACGAAGGACAGTGGCGTCACATTGCCACATACCACCCACTGCAGGGCACCTTGGCACCAAGCTTGTCTGGACCACTGTTGATGGATTAGCCTTGCCCTCTGACCCCCAGCCTCACTCTGTCCCACTACTCTGGGCAAGGGCACCTGTGTCCAGAGGTTCCTCCAGCCCCTCTTCTGTGCCCTACTGCCCCCCTTTCCCGAGGACCCCAGACCCCCATTATAACCAAGGGCACATAACCCAGCTTACTCAGTCAGAAACCCATGCCCGTGAAGACCACGTGAGCTCAAGATCACGTAGAAACTTAACACTCAGCGATTGGCACTCAAGGGCCAGATGTGAGCCAAAAGTGAATGAAAGACTATTTACAAACAGTCTTCTTTTGCCAGGAATTCTGCCTAATACCCGGCTTTATGATGTACTTTCTATGGAATTTCACTTGAATGGCTCACAGTTATATACTTAACTACCTGCAGCTTCATTTGCCAAGATCAACGGCTCAGTCCGGCCAGGGCGACACCTGGCAACAGTCGTTCAGAGGAAGCTGGTGGTGGCTACATGAGAAGGCCACATCGTCCCATTTGTTCACATCTTCTGAGCAAATATGCGAAACACTGATTTCAACTAAACATCTTAGACAAGCCAACGCCTCAGGGCAGGAAAGCCACTTTTCTCTGCATGTTCACAAACCAGGATCCCTGAAACTGGACCACACCATGGCCCGCTTCAGCCGTAAAAGTGGTCCTGCATCCTCTGAGGGGCAGTACATCCTACCAGGTGGCTCGCTTTTTGTTTTTCTGCCAGCATGATTTTAATGCATGTCTACTTAATTATACTTAATTCCCCTGGTTAAACTGACTCCTTTGAAGAGGAAAAGACGAATTTGCATGCGAATGCAAACAGAACAAACAGAAGTAGATGCTGGGGGAAGGAAGGAAGTTTTTTTTATAGGTTATCAAGATAGCAACACAGATGCCTCATCTTCTACATAGAGGTCTACTGATATGGGAGCTTAACGTTTATAAAGCACTAAGCAATTTGCAAGGGCTCCCACATACATGACCTCATTATATCAAGAGCACTTCAGTGACATGGCTTCCATTCCTGCGCTTAGAGAAAGGGTATCAGGCAGGACTCAGGAGCCGCTCACGCCGCCAGGGGCTCCAAGACCAGCCCCATCCAAGCCCTGGCAAGTCTTCTCCACTCTGTACCTCCAGGGCAGACCCTTGGTTCTCACTCCTGTTTCCCATAGGGCCAGAGGCTGGTGAACATGAGTCATTTGCTGGATGCTTTTTGGAGGAAGGGGATTAGGACCCATCACTTTAGATCTCAAGCAGATGTGTGCTCATACATGATGTGACACTGACGCGGGGTTTGCCAGAACTGAGGCTTTAAAAACAGTAAGAGAATATTATTTTTCCCAATCACCATTTACAAGTAACTAAAGCCATTTTCCACAGACTCCACTAAAAATGCCATTACTGGGCTAAAAACAAACAGAAAATGTTTGATCCTGATGGAAGATTTTCCCCAAATTAAAAGAATGCAACCAAGTGCTGCATAGAGTGGTGGGGCCCTGACGCTCAAGCTGCAGACAACCGGGGGGAGGGGAACCCTTGTCTGACCCTCCTGTTTTTCTTAATAAATTTATTTATTTATTTATTTTGGGCCACGTTGGGTCTTCGTTGCTGCACGCGGGCTTTCTCTAGTTGCGGTGAGTGGGGGCTTCTCTTCGTTGCGGTGCGTGGGCTTCTCATTGTGGTGGCTTCTCTTGTTGCAGAGCACGGGCCCTAGGCGTGCGGGCTTCAGTAGTTGTGGCACGTGGGCTCAGTAGTTGTGGCGCACGGGCTTAGTTGCTCCGCGGCATGTGGGATCTTCCCGGACCAGGGCTCGAACCCGTGTACCCTGCACTGGCAGGTGGGTTCTTAACCACTGCGCCACCAGGGAAGTCCTGACCCTCCTGTTTTATGGAAGAGCAGACAGAAGGCCAGACATGGAGACGGACCGGCTGCCCGGGCAACGCCTGTGGTGTGTGTGGCAGAGCCAGGGCCAGACTCCGTGCCCCCTAACTCCCAGGCCTGCTTTTTCCCACCAGCTGTGCTTCTAGGATGGGGCACACACTCCCAAGGAGCCAGGAGCCACTGGCCACACCTTTAGGAGCCTAGATTTCTACCCGCCACAGTTTAGGGAAAACACTATTAGTATAGCAAAACGCAGGGGTCTGTCGAGGAGAAGGAAAAGTTCCCAAGAATTTTTTTTTAACTTTATATATATATATATATTTTTTTTTTCAACATCTTTATTGGAGTATAACTGCTTTACAGTGGTGTGTTAGTCTCCCATGAATTTTAACGTTACACAAATTCTACAGATAAACTTTGGCCACGTGGTAGGTCGGCGTAGTCTGGACTCCCAGGCCCTGCAGGGGAGGAGATCCCTGGTTAGGGACTCAGGTGGGAAGGTGCTTGAGTGCTCCAAGTCCAGCACGACCCCAGGCTGCCTGGGGATGGAAGGATGGGCGTCACTTAGCGGACCCTTCACTGAAGGTCAAGAGCATCACTGGAGCAGAGTGGCTGCTTCTTTCTACCGCCAAAGCAGCGCCCAGTTGAGCAAAGGATGCTCTTAAAGGAGCATCTGGCCCCCGGGCTGCCCCAAAGGACAGAGAAGGGCAGCCCCAGGGAAGCCCACCCCGCCTGCGCATCCTGGACTCAGCCGGGAGACCCAGGACATTCTCCACAGACTCCACCTGGTCACCTGGCTGCTCCTGAGCCCGGGTGGAGAAATGTCTAAGGAGGACCAGCCTGTTCCGTGCAAGGCAGCCAGGCCGTGTTTTTAAGTCTGTGGCTTAAGAAACTGCATGCTCATCACCAATCAGTGTGAAGGGCCAAGTCATATCGCGTTCATGATGGATTTGTTTACTGAAACAAACACAAGGCTCTGACTAACGCAGTGGAAGAAATTGTGTAGAGGAAAGAGAATCTGTATGTGAGGAGGAGGGCATGACACCGGGAGCTAAGGATCTGTCGCCCCGCCAGGGACAGAGAGACACGCCACATACGTGGAGGCCTCCCTGCCAGGACCACGGGCAGAGACGGGCCGGAACACTGTGAATGCGGCTGCTCTGTGTTCTCACAACACCTAGGATGTCTGTTCCCAGAAAAACCTTCCTCTGTCAAGGAGAGGCACGTGCTAAGGAGTTTTTCAAGCGGTAGCTTTGCTGTGACCCCCGCTCTCCACCCACCTGCCCTCACCTCCTCAGGTGTTTGCTCAGGTGACATTCTTAGTAAGACCTCCTGTAGTCAATCTCTTTAAAGTTGGTCCTGGCGTTCTTCTGTCCCTGTTCCCACTTTGTTTTTCTCTTGAGCACCAATTACTGTTTATTACTCTATCTTTACTTAGTTATGGTTTTCCTTTTTTGCCTTCCGCGTTAGCACGCGAGCTCCATGAAGGCAGGTCACTGTCTGTTGTTTACTAGATAGATCCTCGTGGCCTAGAGCTGAGCCATCGCGCAGGCTGCACCTGGACACTTCCATTTCCTAAAGCTCCTTTCGGGACAGAACACCTAAAGACGATGGGAAATACTCAAAGCACCCTTCTGGATACACAGTTGCAGCCATAAGCACAACCCGGGAACAGGAGGCTCCGTAGTTTTTGATCCCTGGTGGCCAAGAGCAGAGTCAGTAGATTACATGTGGAGGGGAGGTGACCCAGACAGATGTCCGTCGGGCCAGGCTGCGAAGTCAGGTCAGAGGCCCTTGTGAAAAGCCAGCACTTCTGAAGGGCGACGGCTCTGGTGAACTGGGAAAAGCCCACCCAGCAGAGGCACATGGAGGAGATAACTGTCTGCCTTGCCTTAGTTCTTAGATAAGCAGAAAAAAATAAAACATGTACCTCTTGAATTTATGTTTTATTTTTTTCTACCAGCCCACACTCACACAGATTTGGAATTTAAGTTCCCACTGTACAGAATGGTGATTCGAACCCAAACAAAATCCGCCTGGAGACCATACTTTTAACTTCTATTTTATACCACCACCTACAGAAGGCCCCAAAAGGGGAAATGTGAAAGGACAGATAGATCAGGTAAATATTAACCGAAGGAAAACTGGTGTAATAACGTTATATCAGACTTAAAGGCAAAAAGTATCATCAAAGATAAAGAAATGGAAGGCATAGTTCACTAGAAGATTTGATAGTTCCAGACTTGTATGCCCTTCAAAACATAGCTTCAAAATACATAGAGTAAAAATTGACAGAACCACAAAAGGAAGTCGACAAATATACCATCACAATGGGACTTTTTTTTTTTAATTTGTTTTTTGGCTGCTTTGGGTCTTCGTTGCTGCACACGGGCTTTCTCTAGTTGCAGTGGTGTGCGGCCTTCTCATTGCTGTGGCTTCTCTTGTTGCGGAGCACGGGCCCTAGGCGTGCGGGCTTCAGTTGTTGCAGCAAGCGGGCTCAGTAGTTGGGGCGCACGGGCTTAGTTGCTCCACAGCATGTGGAATCTTCCTGGACCAGGGATTGAACTCATGTCTCTTGCATTAGCAGGCAGATTCTTAACCACTGCGCCACCAGCGAAGTCCATAATGGGATATTTTAACATACCTCTCTCAGTAGACAGAACATCGGTAAGAATTTGGAATATTTGAACAAGCTTGATCTGCTGCAGACTAGGAAACACGGCACCCCAAAACTCAAGAATATACACTCTTTCCCATGTATATATGATACATTTGTAAAAACTTATCATCATGAAACATACACCATGAAACATGAACAAACTTCAAAGAATCATCATCCAAACTGCAGTTTCTGACCACAATGCAATTACCTTAGAAATGAGAGTTCGGATGAAGGGTGTGTGAGGTTCAACCAAGGAATTAGCACCACAGATGGAAAAAAGAGGGTGGCATCTATAGAGATTTCCACTGTTGGCAAAGAAGGAGCTGAGCGTATCACCAAAGTTTCTAGGTCAGGCGGCCAGGGGTTGTCAGAGCCATTGATCAAGAGGCAGGGAGAGCTTGAAGAAGGTTTGGGCGAGAACGTAAAGCAATGTCAGTTACTGCGATGAGCTGAGTGCGACGGAGACTGGAAAACAGGACCCGGCCCCGACTTCAGGAGAGCACAGGGTGGAGGGGTCACATCCAGGCTGCGATGGTCTGAGGAACAAACGGGAGGAGAGTAAGAGTCGGTTCAGTGTGGCTCTCTCTTCCAAGAAATTTAATGAGGGAAGGAAAGAGGATGCCAAGGAAGGAAGGGTTTGTCGGGTTTTGTCTATTATTTTGAATGGGAAGGACTTGAGTGAAACAAAGGTGGAATGGCTGTGAGCACAGCCCCAAAGAGTCCCAGGGGATCACCTCTGGCCCTTTCCTGTCACCCCTACTCGTGGCCGTGTTGCTCACCGCCCACGCTGCCCGTTAACCCTTAAGTGACTGTGGGTCTGGAGGGGTGCAACTGTCCTCCACCAGCACCATCGTTCCATCGCCGGCCCCCTCCCATCAACGAAACCCTGCCACTTCCAGGGCCCAGCTGCTGGAATCAAAACTCCCAAGAAAAACAAAATTACCATTTTTAAAACTTTAAACTGTGCCAAGCCAATCATGTCTGTGCCATCCAGGGTTTATTATAATCATTTACTGAGTACTTGGATTGAGATAAAGGGCTTGTACTGGCTTGCACTATGCTCTTTTTATTAATACATGCATGGTATTCATTAATAGTGGAAAGAAAAAAAACACACAAAACCACACACTAGTGACAACAGCCCCCAAGTCTCAGGCATCGGTGGCCTCAGTTGCAAGG
Organism: Physeter macrocephalus; assembly: GCF_002837175.3. NCBI lineage: Eukaryota > Metazoa > Chordata > Mammalia > Artiodactyla > Physeteridae > Physeter > Physeter macrocephalus. The sequence goes on along the minus strand of NC_041233.1, from coordinate 1,510,322 downwards.
AAAAGAAAAGCCCAAGAGTGAGATGGGGTGCGGGGGCTGTGGAGCCCAAGGGCAGGGGCGAACACACACTGATCGCTTTGGTCCCAACTGATTGATTCTTTTTTAAACTACTAGAAGATTGAATGGACTGTAGTGGGGTGGGGCAATGCAATTCTCATTTTAAAGTATGCAGACAATTTGAAGATGGAGTTGTGTCAGAGCCAAGGACAAAATATAGCTGAAATTAAGAATGCATCTATTCGATTTCCTCTTTTGTGGTAGCAGGATGTTAGGAACAGGCACAAGATTCGCAGGATAATGAAACAACAGTGTGCAGATGAACCTAAAATTGTTATAATTATCCTTGTAATTATTAGTCAACTTCCTAATGCTGGAACACAATGGAGCCAAATTCTGTTACCTTAAAGTGTGAGCTGATTCTTTTTCCATTTCTTTGTTCCATTGTGTCCTTCCCCTGCCCCCTCTCTTTCTGCGCCCCCAGCCCCACCCCAGGCTCTCTGAGCTTGCCTGTGGCTCTCTGTCCCTGCCAAACACACATCCTCCCCTTCTGAGCCCCTCATGTCCTTGCCTTTGTCAGGACTTGCTCACAGCCTGTTTGGATAATATTTTTCTTATTAAAATTTAATATAAGTACATTGTACACACTTTATAAAATACGTACATTGTAGAAAAGCAAAAGGAAGAATAAGAGTCATCTGTCATCCTCACCACCCAGAGGTATCTGTTGAAGGGTATTTTCATGTACAAAATTCTCTTCTTTCTTATGTGTACTATATACACGGAAGTATATTAAACTTCATTAACCAGCTGGCACCAGAATTACTCTTAGGAAGATAACTGGCTTTGATAGGTAAGATACTTGTATAGCAACTTGAAGTAGATAAAATTTGGGAGAGTCCCATCCCATCCCACCCCTGAGAGCCAAGGGAGAGGCTATTTTATGTAAATATCTTAGGGCAGGGAAGGCACTGCTCCCAGAGGGGTGAGGGAGAGGGAAGGAGAAACAGAGCAAGAGAAGGGCAAAATGGCACATGGCTGCGCACCCCCTTGGGTGACTTCTTCATGACCCCCAAGTCCTCAATAAAGCTGTTGAATTCAAAAAAGCCTAGTGTGGGTGACTTCCATGGTGCGAAGTGAAAGAAGGGGCCAGGTGCATGTCAGTAAACAGAGGCTGGGCTGCCCTTGAGAAAGATGGAGCCCCAGAAGCAAAGAAGATTTGAAGGATGTAAGACCTTGGTCCAGTCTGTACCCCAGGAATGAGCAGAAATCTCAGGAGAGGATTAATGGGGTTCATGGTAATTTTGAGACAAGCTGGGACCTGGGACCTGGGACCCTTTGCTGCAGTGCTTTCACCTGGACAAATATCTCCTCAAGCAACAGAATACCAAGAAACTATAAGGGACTAAAAATAACTGCATGCATCTGCAGTTGGGGCAAATTATGGACAATAAGATACAAAAAGACTAAAAACCCAACTGCCACTTCTAAGAGCTAGAAGCAGAAACAGGGTGTTGGGAGAAAAAGTAGGGTACTACGCACGCCCCCTGCACTCAGCACCACCAAAGGGGCGGGCAGACCACCTAAGCCACGCCTCCAGCCTGACCCCTGGACACACCCGTACCCTCACCCCGTATGAGGAATCAGCTTGACCCCCGCTCAGTGAGCAAGCTAGCAAGGGAAGCTGTTACTTGTTCTGGCTCCGCCCTGCTGCAGCAGAGGCCCCAGTCAAGCCTTGCTTGAATTTCTTGTCTGTCATCTTATCAATTTCTATTGATTACGGAGGCCAAGAACACTGGTCGGTAACAATTTCCTCACTCCACAAATGCGGAGTCCACAGGCCCACTTCCAAACCACACACACACACACACACACACACACACACACACGCACACACACACACACACATCTTTTTTTCCTGCAAAAAACAGGATCATATTACTTAGAATTTACAAACAATTACAATTGTGATGATTAGCTTTGCTTTACCTATGTCATCCATAACCTGTGATCTCAGTATATTCAGCAGTCCCTGCTTTGCAGCATAAGGCTGGACTGGAAAAATGACAATGGCAGCTGAAACAGTGCAAATGAGCTTAACAATCATTGAGAAAATTATGATCGTTAAGCAACTTTTTATAAATTTCATCCAAACATTAAAAGCTCTTTTGTTGGTGGTTATAAATATATAGGGAAATGAAAAACTAGTGAACAAATATTATTTTGCACACTGTAATTTAAAACATTAGAAACATTGACAGGGCGTTGCATCTCTTTGTAAAAAACTTAGTAAGAGGAGTTGGAACAGTGGCTGTCTTCTTGTCATATAACTTACTACACTGAGTGAGCATCTTTTCTGTGTCTTGGCAAAGTGTCATGGTCCTTTCTAAGTTTGGATCGGCTTCCGATCTTTTATCCTTTATGCTTTCAATGTGACAAACTACCTCTGAGAGTTCCTTTAACATCAAGTTTTTTGCTGGTGTCACTCTCCTGTTTTTCGTGAGGTAGGAGATAGGGCCGCTGGCCGCGCAGCTGGAGTCTGTCCCCTGTGGACAGGTACTCCAAGATAAGGATAATGGCAAGATCAAGGAGGAGCTGAGTCCTGCTTGGATAAAAGATAAAGAGACCACATATTCCTCATTCTTGTGGTCAAGGAGACCTCCCCAACAACACATGCAGAAAGTCTCCTTGGGGTCAAAAGGGATGGGGTACCACCCCATAAGGGGTGTTGTCAACTTTCCCACAGGCCTCTGCACTGGAATCCATCTTGGCAAAGTAATGCACACGCATACTGGGGTGGGTCCTAGGGCAGGTCAGGCGTGGAAAAAGAAGTGAGATAATTGGCCAAATGTAAAGAAAGACTCAGAAGAACTGCCCTTTATAAATGATTTAACCATCTCTTTACTGCGCTCCTCCTCATTAGAGAGGATGCCCACACCCTTTCTCTCCGGGTGTGTATTTCTGCCTTGCTTCTGTCTTAAATAAACAAACTGTTTCTCCGTGTGCTCTCCCACATGTTGCGCTGTGTCTCTAATTATAAACTTTGTACCTGATTTTACAGTTTTTGCCTCCTTGAAACATTCTTGCTTTCAAACGGGGCAAGAGCCAGGGCAACTTTACTTCTAGCCTCTAGCCCCTGGTGGACTGGAGGCTAGGATGCCCATCCAGGCTACTCAGCTCCAATTCCTGGGCAGGGAACGAAGATCCAGCTTCAAGCCACCACTCACTGCTCTCTCCATGAGATCATTTGTATTCATTGGCCTCTTCCCACATGGTTTATACCATAGACCTAGGTCTCTTCTAATGCTGCTCTGCCATCACCATTTTCACATCTTCTAGTCATAACGTCTTCATTTCCAGCATTATCGCTTTTTGTCTCTTCGCTGCATTTCATCTTTGTTGGCCAATCCCCTCTTTCAATCATCCATTTTTGTAAAAAGGCACCCAGGTTAATCACTGGGAGGCAAGGAGGCAGCACAGTGACACCTTTGCTGACGGTGTATAAGCTGAAGGATGGGAGACACCAGGTGACTAGTCAGCCCTCCAGGTTTGAAAGACATGGCATGGCTGGTCACTGGTCACGATGTGTGTCTGCTATTACTTAGTGGTTAGTTGTGGAGGCTGCTTTATACAATTTCTTGTAATTAACAGATGGTGGTAACTGCAGGTTGAAGCATGTTATTGAGGGACTAGTATTATTTAACTAAACTCCATGAACTGTTGAGACTTGTGCATGCCGGATCCATGCAAAGTGAGGGTTGTCTGGACAATGTGTTTCCTATACCCTTAGGGTACAAGAAGGAAAACTTAACTTGGAATTCTTTGCTCTCGTTCTCACTTGGGTCTCTTCTCTCTAGTTAGTTTCTACTTTTTTCTCCCCACTTTGGCATTTTCTTCCGTATTTTGAGTCATGTAGTCCCTTTACCCCCAGTTCCCACTTCCTTAATTTGCTCGTCTTCCTGACCGCGGCTGGGGCACCAGGGTGTGATCAGACTCTCACATGGACCCCCTCACTGACAGGCTGAGCAGACTGGACATGGTCCCTGAAGAATGAAACAAGGGAGGCCAACTCTGTGAATTAAAGGCACAAAGCATCGTCCAATCCAAAAAGCCAAGAGCTAGACACCATCAGGCAACGATGGGCTCTTTCCAGGAATCGCTGCTGTGTTTCTATTTGTAAACAAACACCCGAAATGTACCACTCATCACTCGGCCGGGGAGCGGGTATGAAGCTGGGACCCAGGGAGCGACACAGAGAGCCTGGGAGATCTGGAGAGGATGGTAACACACAGCAGGGGTGGAGACGCAAAGCCCAACCCAGCTCCTCTCTAGTGGGGAGGGAGCAAGGGGAGTGAGGGCAGGCCCACCTGTGCTGTAAACTCACATTGTAGTCACTCCCAGCACCTCATCCTCTGCGTGGGCTCCTCCACAGACAAAGGACTCCTGGTTTGACCCCAACTGCCGGTGGAAACCTGGGTTGTTCTCATTTCTTCAGGGCAGGGGTGCTGTGCTGTCCTCTTTAATAAAATGGAGAAAATTAGTCCCAACTGCTCCCCCGCCAGAAGGGTGGCCAATTAGCAATCTTAAAGGCACTTGGGAGAAAACAAGTCATTTGATTTGTAGAGCACAGGCTAAGTAGGTGAGGAGAGGCACTCAAGTGTGTCCCTCTGAAGCCCCATCGGCCTCATAAACTTGCGACAGGCACGGAAGCAGCCAGGTTGCAGGTAGAAGGTGTTTGTTTTGCTCTGATAATAGGCTACCCCCGGCAAACTGCTTGGCACCTGCTTCGGGGAGCTGGTGGGGCAGAGGCAGAGCCTGAAGTATCTGGGAAAAAATTCAAGGAGATTGGAAGAGGAAAACGAAAGCTCCTCACGCTTGAAACCCCAGCAGCAATGTGATCTGGGCTCGCTGTGATTCTGCCTTCACCTGCTTCCAGTGATCTCTCTCCAGGGACAGCTGGGGCCCTGCAGAGTCGTTCTAAATGCAGAACCAACAGATAGAAGGCTTTGTGCCACTTGCAAACAGACACAGCCCCCAAAAGCATGCTGCACTTTGCTTAATAGCGACTCTCCTGCCTCCTTATAGGAGATCATATAGATGGTTACTGCATGGATATGGAGATGGGAAGTGTATGGAAACATCTCATTTTCTCACTTGCTTGAGGTCATGCTTCTCAAACTGTGGACAATCACTGTTAGTGATAGATCTTATTAAAAATGCAGAATCCATGACTTAACCCCTGGAAATATTAAATCAGAATACAGGGAGACAGCGCCCAGGAATCTGTACCCTAACAAGTCCCCATCCTGTTATGCTCACTAAACACTGCTCTAGGTGTTCTCTCTGAGGTCCGCAGCAATGGCCAGTTCTGGGAACACTGTCACGAAACCCACTCCTCAGACCTGGACCAGTTTCATAGCTGAACTCCTCTGCTTTGAGCAACGTCTTCCTTGTATACAAGGTTGTAATGACAGCCTCTGGGCCTTGGATCTCCTTTCTAGATATTTATCATTCAAATGTGCTTTGGTTAAAATAGCGAGCCCCACCCAAGGGCCCGCAGCCTGTGGCTTCTTGGGTGGAGGGAATGAACATGTGTCAGTGGGACCGGGCCATTGTCCCAGCATCTGGGGCTCAACCCGGATCGTCAGGAGGCTCTTGTCCTAGTGGTAGGGTGACCAGGAGGCTCAATTTTCTCAGGGCTGAGGGGGTTCCTGAGGCAGAGTTCTTTCCGTTTTAAAACCAGGAAGGTTCCAGGAAAACTGGGATATGGTCACCCCACACGGTAGCATTACTACACTCCAGCAAAATTCACCAGACACCGAGAAACCACCGTCCAATTTATTTAATTGTCAAACATGCGTTGGTCAGTCAACGCGATCAATCCATCATGGAAAAGTCTATTTGGGAAACCAAATTACTATCAAAAGTTTGGTTGGAGAGAACAGAATCAGGGCAAAGCAAGTGAGATGATCTAAAGTGAGAGGCTGGATGACCTGTGTAGTGCTGACAGCAAATTCTCAGACTCCAGCTGCGTGTCCAACAGTTCAGTTCAATTCTGACACCATCCTCCTGGGATCAGCACTGACTCCACAGTCAAAGGCCCGGTCTCACAAGACCGTCCCCACGTCAGACACGAGTTGCAAGTCTCGGGGGCCATATGCACATCTGCTCAATGGGCTGTAAATTGGGGGGATTCCCATGACCCCCCTGCAGTTTTGATAATTCACCAGAATGACTTCTAGAACTCAGGAAAGTGCTACCATCATGGTTTTATTTAAAGGCTACAACTCAGAAACAGCCAAATGGAAGATACATAGGCAAGTATGGAGGGTGGCAGGCACAGATTTCCATGTCCTCTCCTTCTGGGATCGGCATGCCACCCTCCTAGAACATCGATGTCTTCACCAGCCAGGAAGCTCTCTTAGCCTCATTGTCTCAGTGTTTTTATTAAAGTTTTATTATGTGGGCACGACTGAGTAAATCATTCTCCAAGTGACTGAACCCAACCTCCAGCCCCTCTCCCGGGAATCCCGGGGGGTAAGGCTGATAGTTCTAGCTCTCTAATCACGGAGTTGGTTCTCCTGGTGTCCGGCCCCCATCCAGAGGCTTTCTAGGGCAGCGGTCCCCAACATTTTTGGTGCCAGGGACCAGTTTCATGGAAGACAGTTTTCGTACAGACCGGTGGCGGGAGGGGGGGGGATGGTGCAGGCGGTCATGCGAGCGATGGGGGGTGGCAGATGAAGATCTTCTCACTCGCCATTCACCTCTCACTGTGCGGCCTGGTTCCCAGCAGGCCGCGGCCCCGCTGCTGGTCCATGGCCCCGGGGGTTGGGGACCCCTGCTCTAGGGTCTCCCTCCACACCTAGGGCCAAGAGTCACCTCATTAGCATAAGCTCAGGTGTGATCGAAGGGGCTCATTGCAAATCACAAAAGACACTCTTATCAGGAAATTCTAAGGGTTTGGGGAGCTCTGTGCCCGGAACCAAGGACAAAAAACAAATGTGCTTTTTATTATGCCACACATCTGTAACACTGTTACACCTGTAATACTACAAGGGCACAAGAGCACTCCTGTCTGCCAGTGAGGGCATCCTTTCCCGCACGGTGCTGAGACAGCACTCAATATTTTTTTTTTTTTTTTTTTTTTTTTGCGGTACGCGGGCCTCCCACTGCTGTGGCCTCTCCCGTCGC
>NC_041233.1:1483242-1502940 GCF_002837175.3 Physeter macrocephalus | reverse complement strand
GGACGCGCAGGCTCAGCGGCCATGGCTCACGGGCCCAGCCGCTCCGCGGCATGCGGGATCCTCCCGGACCGGGGCACGAACCCGCGTCCCCCGCATCGGCAGGCGGACTCCCAACCGCTGCGCCACCAGGGAAGCCCAGCACTCAATATTTACTAAACTCGGACTCGGTCCCCAGGTAGCACATCCCATGTTGATGGGATGTAACAAATCTCCGCCAGGGCAGCTGGGAAGCGTGGCCTTCGTTGCACAGCCCCCGGGAGCCCAGCTGCGTGCAGCAGACAGGAACCCTGCCCTCTGTGCCCCACTGAGGCCCCCACAGGAGACAGCTCAGCCTCACAGCAGCGCTCTTAGGACATCGCTGAGGGTGGGCAATTTTTAGAAGCTGGATGTCTTTGCTTCCCCTCTTGTCTCCACTCCTGTGGGCACATCCCATTTAGAGGCCAGTGTCTCTCTGACCTCATGCAGACCTTTCTCAGCACAGAAGTTTTCCAGATTGTAGTATTATTTATAATTGAGAAAAATTAGGAAACAAGCACAGGGTTAAATAAGCTGTGATGAAATACCAAGTAAATTATTTTGCAGCCACTGAAGTGATGTTTAACTTTTACTGACATGCAAAATTGTTCACAATACAGTTTGAAGTCATATGTGTACAAAAAAGGCTGCAGAGGGAGAGCTGCAGAGGGAGAGCTGCTGTCACTGGGGTGCTGAAATAAGAGTGGATTCTTATTTTCTTCTATGCTTTTCCTTCTTTTTTCCTACAATGATCATGCATAATTTTTATAGCTAAATATATATAGAGAGATAGATAGATAGATAGAAAATTTCCTTATAAAAAAAGGCAATACAATTAGAAATGTTCCTGGTTTGTCCCTTGCCTGGGCCTGCTCACATGATTTTAACTCTGGTTCCTGGGCTTCTGGCTGCTTCTCAAGCCTCTTCCAGAGCCGTCTCCCACGAGTGTCTGTCACCGAGGTCCCCCTCTGCCCACAACATCTCCTCCTGGCCTCAGAGAAAGCCTAACAGTGACTGGCCTTCCTCCCCTCCCTGTCCCCATCCCTATGACCAAGCTGGCAAACTTTCCTCAGAATCTCTTTCACTAAATCCTGCCACAACAAAGAGAGACATTTAAGGAGACGAATAAGTTAGTAGACAAAAATCCACTGCCTTTCATTATAGATCCATAAGTGTGTACATGACCAGAATATCACATCACCCGCTGATAAACGATACCTTAGCAGCCCTGAGACCCACAGCAGAGCCACTTCCAAGATGACGTTATTTTCACAGGCAATTGTCCCCCTTAATCAATTCAAGATCATGTTCAACAAGCACTAAGGGAGCATCTATTGTGTGCCGGGCCCTGGGCATGGAAAGAAATAATCCCATTTAATGTAATGACAGACAGTACCCACTAAGTTAATGTGTGTTGAATAAAAACAGTAAGAAAATCCTGACCTGAGCCCATCCAAATAGCCAGAGACAAAGGAAAGACTACTGCTTGAATCTTCTGGTTATCTGATAACCTAAACCTTTCATAAAATGTTCAGCGAATGACTCAGAGGTGTCGGCCTTCCCCTCTTCCATCCGGGGAAGTCCTCTCCTCTTTCTAGCTAACTCTATGCACCAGAGTTCAGAAGATCCAGCTCTTCTGAACCCAAGTGACTGTTCAGGGTCCTTATCAAGATCACACACCCTGAGACTTTTAAAAATATGTAACGGCAGTGTGTTCTCCTGAGCCTTCATTTCTCTAAGTCAGTGGTTCTCAAACAGGGGTGACAGTGAGGGGTCATCCCCCAGGGGACACTTAGCAATGTCTGAAGATATTGTTTGTCGTCACAACTGGGGAAAATTTATGCTGTGGCATCTGGTGGGTGGAAGCCAGGGATACCACCAAACACCTTGCAGTGCACAGGACGGCCCCCCAACAAAGAACAATGCAGCCCCAAGTGTCAAAACGCCACTGCTGAGAAACCTGGTCTAGGTGGCACACCCCGAGATGCCTGTGCAGTCACTCAGTGGACATATGAAGTCACTCTATTTATCTAACATTCCCGGAAAATACACAGCCCAGAGCTGATCGCTGTGTCCAGGGATGGTGCAACTGGACTAGGGAAGAGAACAAATCGAACTCCATATTAGATCTGTTACTTTTACTTTAACCTTTGTGTTCTGTTGCTTTTGCTTCCAGTTAAGAACGTAAGAATGTTGCCTAGGGCCTGAAATATACAGAATAGCCCATTCTGAGGGCTCTGACCTTTAAAGGTATAACACTTCCACTCATAGAGAGATAAAAAGTTGCAGAACAGAGAATAACATTTGTCTTGTTGGAGGTTTACAGATTCATCATGACCTGACCTATTTGGACAGCTGCAAGAACAAAGGATTCTGACCCCAAGAAGTCTGCAACAACCAACCACACCTCTCCCTCACCTGGCCTTTAAAAACGCTTTCCTGAAATGCTTAGGGGAGTTTGGGGTTTGGGGAGCAAGAGCCACCTGTCTCCTTGCACGGTCCTGCAATAAACCTTTCTCAGCTCCACACTCCAACACTTGCGTTTGTTTGGCCTCACTGTGAGTCGGGCCCACGAATTGCATTCGGTTACATGATGAGCCGTTGAGCAGAACCCTCTGCTGGCCCCGCAGTCCCCGCAGCAGAAGGCCAGTCCCTGCTGGGGCTCGAAGGCGGGCCCAAGTCCACTGTGGTCTCTGCCCCTCTCGACCAGGTACACCTCGGGTGAGCTAATGAACCTCTTTACACTTAGTCTTCTCATCTTTAAAATAGCTGTAAGTAGTGAAACATCGTGATAAAGTATGAAATAGTACCCTCATCTTTGGTGGGATTGGGAGGGTTTATGAAACGATCTCTGGGATGCACCTCATGCATGTGCCGGGCCCACCTTGAGGAGCTCAGGCAGTGCTGGCCGGGGATGGTCATGCGTGGTCTACCTTCAGGTTTTAAACTTTTCTTTTAGGGGTTGTTTATTTCTAAACTCTACCTTAATTGGGATTTGAAGGCTTTCAAACCCTCCTCTGTGTCTCTCAGGAAGCACCTTTCTGTTTTTCTCCATTTATTCATTCCACAAAATGTTGCCAGAGTCCCTGCTGGGTACCACCCCTGCCTTCACTTCCTGCCCTCCCACTACTCAGCGAGGGGGCTGCACCTGAAAGCTTTTAGATCGTTCACAGTCACTGAAGAGAAATTCATTTTCCCAAGCCAAGAGAGAGGAGGTTAACAAGAAAAGATACAGAATACCCTTCGCTACAATAACCCTTGATGTATACACTGATTTACAGCTCACAGAGTACCTCCTATCCATTATCTCATTCTGTCCATTTTCCCCGTTTGGCCTCTGGCTGCCACCGGGAGCTGCCCAGAGCGTGGGTACCCTCATTCCCACCTTCACTATGACTCATCCCGGACAAACAGCAATGGCCACTCATTCATGAAGTCAATGATGCTGCCGCTGAGCTGGCCAGGAAAATGTCAAGGCTTGGAATCACCTCTCTTTTGCTTAGGTAAATGATGCCCTGCTGGTCCTTCCACCTATCAGTTGTGACAAGGAATACATGCCATGGCTGCTGCTCAGGGGCAAGTGTTCCCAGCCATTTGGCCGTTTAGAGGGAACTGTTGGGCTCTAGATAAAGCCAAGTGAGAACAGGGAGAGTTGGTGTCAAAGGCAGCCTGAGTCCCAAGCTTTCTATGCTAGAAAACTGAGGCTGCTGGCCGACTTCACACAAGAATTGAAGGCTTAGCATGCGGTGGGTATAGGTCTGCATCTCACAGCTGCCGTGACTGTGTCAGGAAGCAGGAGAGCATGCAGAGTGAGCTCAGGAGCCTGAGCTCCGAGAGGACCCTAAAAAGCAGGAGGATCCTCTCTGTGCAGTGGAGGTATAGACAGTCCAGACTGAGCCAGGACTCTGCAGGAGGGATCTCCCTCTGCGGGGTCACAAGGGGTCTGCGTGTTTTTAGAATATGGTCTCCTCAGAGCAAGGTCTTCTCTGCATCTTCTACAAAAGCACTGTCTCACCCACAGGGGATGCTCCTCTTCCTTGCCCTCCCATCATCACTGACTATGGGTGATCCCAGAAGGCATACGGGACTGAAAGTAAAGCAAAGAAGGCAAAAAAGTAACGAAAAGAGGAAGAGAGATGTCATAACTTGGCCAGACTCTTTCATGGCATGCTTAGTCGGACAGGAACAGGGCAATTACGGGCAACCAGTGATCCTGAGATTCTGGGAGAATGGGGCCTGGGACCCTCGCTGACTGTGGATGCCGGCTCCAGAAGAGGTGGCCAGGCAGCCCAGGGGCTGCAGGGGTTGAGGGCCACAACAGTCTGTCCAAGTTGGGGATGGCTGGAGCCAAAGCAACAATTCGGGGTGACAGGTTCCACTGGCGGGGGCCGGTGGGTGTGAGTAGTTACTTGAGAGCCAGAAGGTCAGGGATCGTGTTCCAGGAGCTCCATCCGTATGGCAGAACCCCAGTTCATCCATCGGCAGGAAAAGCCAGAAGGATGCCAGGACCCTATCACACAGGCTGGAGCAGAGGAGGACTCCAGTTCCAGAATGGTGGGAAAGGGGGTTCCGGATATAGGACCAAGTACCGCCTTGTCCCAGAGGGAGGGGAACCACTGCCCTCCCAGGGACCGGCTGAGAAGGGAGCCCCCGGAGAGTAATGTCCCTCGCCCTCTCTAGGGTTCTCCTCTTCCTGGCTCCCTCCCACGGGGGGAAGCGTGGTCTGTCTGGTAGAAGGAGGAGCCAGATGTCCACTTTGGCAGCAAGGGCCCAGCCCCACCACTCTCCCCTGGTGGTCTCTGCTCACCTATGTGTGGGGCGGTCCTGATCAGCTTAGCAACTGGCTGGGCTAGTGTCCACTCCACCACATCTACAGGTGGCCACAGATGGCAGGAAACCCCGTGCTGGCCTCAAGCGCAAGCCCCCAGAGCTGCCCTTGATCGGAGAGCACTGATGAAGCTCCTCTCTCAACCCCATCCACCTCCTTGTACTAATTTCTCAGCTGGTGGAGGAGCCCAAAGAGAGGCGCTGAGTCTCCAGCACCTGCAGAACTGGCTCTTACCAGGAAGAAGGCAGAGCGGCCCGTCAGGGCTTTGTAGGGGGGCCAGCATCTCAGTCTCACCCCAGGGACTGGCTCAGTTTGAGGGAACCAGGAAGCTTTGCCCTGAGTCTGCGCATCTGGTCCTGAGCCCTGTTGGCAGCAAGATTTGGGCCCTACCTCTGAGGGAGCCAGCTGTGTGGACCTGGGGACAGCAGAGGCAAATGGAATAAGCCAGAAGGAGGGTGGGGGGGAGGGAGGTAAGGAGAGAGAGAGGGGGGAAGCCAACCGAGTTCATGGGTAGGGGATGGGGCTGCCTGTCAGGAAAAGAAGGCATCCCCCCACCCCCCGCCAGCTCCCACCTCGGTGTGGGCTGCCTGAGCCCATTTGCTGAGGGGCCCAGGAGGCTTTGTCTGAACTGCCATCACCACCGGTTTCGCACGCTAAACTGCTGGTCCATCACAGGACCTGGTTGGAGGAGAAAGGGAGGAGCTGACAGTTTTGATTGAAGTTGGAACTTTTTAATTACATATATTCTAGACTAGATATTCGAATTTCTGAATTGAGACTGTGTTTGGGACTTAAAGTGACCACAGGACTTTTTATTATTCAAGTGTTAGCAGAAAATTCATGCACCATCCCAAGTTTTTACCCAGGAAAAGAACTTCCTCAGCCGAACAAATTTTAAAAGGAGACTGGAATACAAATATAAAGATATCTCCTGGTTGTATCACAGGACCGCTTCTTTTTGTGGCCTCTCCCGTTGCGGAGCACAGGCTCCGGACGCGCAGGCTCAGCGGCCGTGGCTCACGGGCCCAGCCGCTCCGCGGCACGTGGGATCCTCCCGGACCGGGGCTCGAACCCGTGTCACCTGCATCGGCAGGCGGACTCTCAACCACTGCGCCACCGGGGAAGCCCGAGGACCGCTTCTTATTCAATGTCCATTTATGACTATAGAGTTGGTCTTTGGGGTTGGAAGAGAGTTTCTTTTCGTATTATTTGGGTTCGTACACTTTGAGGGGAGAGTGGGGATGGGCGGAAGGTAAAGGCTCTAGAGGTAAGAGAGAGGTTTCATTTTTTATTGAATCCTGCAGAAGTGCCTAGTTTGGCCTCATTAAAAAAAAAAAATACAACACCCTGAGGAAACTCCCTCGTGGGGGCATTCTAGGCTTTATCAGACTCTAAGAGGTAAGGGCTCAGTTATTCCCATTCAATAGAGAGACGCCTGACACCACGGGTGACCATCTCAAGAAGTCAGTCCACCTTAGGGGAACCATGATGGAGGAAGGAAGTAAAAGCCACCCGGGCCCCGCCCAGGTGTCAGTCCGCCAGTGTGAGTACTAACAGGGTGGTGCTGCAGGGGCGGGGCAGGCTGCACGGAGCAGCGGCTCTGGGGACCACGGGGTCAGCTCAGGCCTGTGGTCCTGGAGGGGAGCCATCGGCCAACCCACCGGGCTGACTCTGAATCCAGCCCAGCTTTCCCAGAACCCAGCAAACTGTACATGTCATGGGCCACTAAGACCTTCTCTCGTCCCTGCTGCTGGCCTGCACCCCCGAGGGCCATCCCAGGAGCCTCAGGGTGAGGCCAGCTCAAGTGCACGGGGTCCCGGCCGCTAGTTGTTCAGCTCAGCAGGGCCACTTCCTGCAACAACTCTCCTCTCTGTGCTGTGGCTGCACAAACAGAAACAGAGAGGCTCCCTGAGAGACAGGGATTTGTTGATTTCAGACCCCCTCTCCACCGTGCTCTTCTCCAAGTGCAGCCAAAGGGGAGCTGGCAAGCCCTCGTGATCTGGAAGCCAGACGCCTTCTCGGGAAAGCACAGCCCCAATGGGCTCGACCCTGCAGCTGGGTTTGTCCATAGGAACCCTGAAACCTGGAACTGGGCTCCCAGCAGGGATTTGCGGGACACGGGATAGAGATTTCTAAAGTCATAAGGGGCTCGCAGCAGGGGGTGGCCGGTAGGGCACAGTTCTCTGTAAATCCTAATGTAGAAAGTTTACAGAGTTGCACATCAAAGAGGGAACTATAGTTTAGTTTGTGATACCATAGTAGACATGGGACCCAGAGTCAATTCTTGCTCTGTCTCTCTGTCTCTGTCTCTGCCTCACCCCCTGCCCCCCCCCCAATTCAGTGTAAATAAATGTACATGGTTTTACAAGTCAAATAGAAATCATCAGTGCCCTGCGTGTCCTTCATCCTCGCCCAAGCTCCCCCCTCAGAAGCATGTCCTCTCAAATCATCTAGCTTTTCCCCTTGTTTTAACCTCATTTCTTTTTTCTTTTTTTAAAAAATTTTTTGGCCACCAGCGTGGCATGTGGGATCCTAGTTCCACGAGCAGGGATCAAACCCATGCCCCTTGCAGTGGAAAGACGGGAGTCTTGACCACTGGACCACCAGGGAATTCCCATTTTTTATTTTATTTTTTTTAACCTCTTCATTTCTAAATAATCTGTCTACACTGCTGAATCCTAAATTGTCATTTGGAGACATTGCCCACTGACCCCCTACTGTGGAAGCTGAAGACTTCGCTCTCCTGTTTTGTCTCAGCTCTCCCTCCCCACCTCTGCCAGAACAGTTATGGCACCATCTTTAATTAAGTCAATACACAGGGTTTACATGACTGACTATAAAATATGATTCCCTCTTGAGCCAAAAAGTTCATTATGATCACACTTCCTTCCTCCTGCAATTCTTTCTTTTCTCCCGGAGTTAATCTTTGCTCTGTTTTTTCATTTGTCAAATTTTCTATGTTCCCATAGTTACTTTTGCCCCCAAATAACCCAAAATCAGTAACAGTATTTATATACACTCAAGTACAGAGGTTCTGTTCTTCACTCTTGCTGGCGAATTCCTCCCAGAAAGCTCTGACCCCTGAGCCAGTGTGGAGGCTCCTACCCAAGACGTCCCCTGGCCGTTCCCATGTAGAATCATCTGTTATCTAGGTGACATGCCATCTTCCTCTTTCTTGATTAATTTCCTTCTTCTGCTGAAGCTGTGACATATTCCTAAGGAAAGTGCATAGAAGGTAAAATATTTGAGCCTTTGGTTTTCTGAAAATGTCCTTCTCTTACAGTTTCTCTTGATTAATAGTTTGCCTGAGGATAGACTTGTGGCTGAAAGTCATTTTCCTTCAGAATATTGAAGGCATGTGTCGTTATCGTCTATCTTTCAGTTTTGCTATTCGGAAGTTCAACGCTATTCTGGTTGCAAATCCTTCATCACACACGCACTCATACACACACACACTCACATGTCAGCCACACTGGGAAGCTTTTAGAAGTTTTCTCTTTATTCCTGGTAATGCTACATGGCGATGTGACACTTTTGTAGAAATTCATTACAGTGGGCCCTCTGTGTTCCACTTTCAACGTAAACTTCTGCCCCTCGATTCTGAAAGATGTTTTTTTAATATCACAGCTTTGATAATTTCCTCTCCACCAGCATCTCTGTGCTTTCCTCCTATAGTTTCTCTTCATCAGATGTTGAAACTTCCAGACTGTGTCTCTAACATCTCTTTTTCCACTTGCCATGGGTTTGTTTCTGTTGTCCCTTGTCAATTCTTCGGAATATTTCCTGAACTTTATCTTCCAACCCTGTTAATGAAGTTTCTATATTCATATTCCAGTTTTCAAACCCTAGTTTTAATTTCCATGAGGTCCTTCGCAGCCCTTGGAGATATTAAGAAGTTGGGGTGTGTTGCTGTAGGGTTCCACCTCCTGCATTATCAGTGTTTTCTCTGGACCCCTTTTTTCTATTGATTTCCCTGTTTTTGCTCTCTTTGATATTGACGACTTCCCTCAAACATTGGTTTCTATTAAAAATTCAGGTACCAAAAAGCTGACGGTAAGATGTGTATGTGTGGTGGGGCTTGGGCATAGGTCTGTCCACAAGGAGGGTAATGACAACCCATGTTTTCCAACGGAGGGGTCCCCAAGTGTCAGCCACTGTCTGCCTGGAGAGAGGTCTTTTTCTCTTCTCTTCTCTCCTACCTAGAGATGGCAGGGGTAGCAGAGTGCACCCCACCCTCCACTCCCCTCTCTGTCTGGGGTCCCCGGTCAGCTTTTCCAGATACAAACCCCCCATCTCTCCCTAGGTGGAGGGAGACAGGAGAGGAGGTGTGGGGACTTAACATGCTGTGTGCAAACTTCCTTGAAATCCCACTCCATGCCTCACCCCTGTTTTCTGTGGGACATTGCACTTTCCTAGTCCTGAGGCTTTTTCAGGACTTGGGCAAATCATTTCATTTTTCAAGTGTATAAGCAATCTTATAAATATGTTCATTTCTTAAGTTCTGCCTTAGACACTCAAGCTAAGGCTTCTTTTAATCCACTGAGTCAGCAACTGCCCTGTTTTCCATCCTGAAAAAATATTTGTTGAAACTTAACAGCTCTTGCCTATTTTCCCAACCTCTTTGCTTTTTTTCTTGTAGGTTATACTTTTTCCTTCAGAGTTTTTGGATGATGAGGAAATTGACTGTGGTTTGTCTGCTCTGTTTTCAGACTCTGTCCTGAGAATCAGTCAAGGCTCTGCTATTTATTAACCGTGGGGTCCTGGGCAAGTTATTTGCCACTCTAAGCCTCAGTTCCCTCATCTGTAAAACTGTGACCAATGCCTGTCGTACGCAGGTCACAGTTCTCTTCTGGTGATTAAATGAAATAATGTAAATGTATAAAAGTACTCTGCAAATCCAAGGAATCCACTAAAAAAACTGTTAGAACCAGTAAACAAGTTCAGCAAGATTGCAAGAAGCAAGATCAATATACAAAAATTTGTTTTATTTCTATACACTATTAACAAACAACTCTAAAATTAAGAAAACAATTTCATTCACAATAGCATGAAAAAGAATAGAAATATGAGGGATAAATTTGATAAAAAGAAGTGCAAAACTTGTATACTGAAAACTACAAAACATTGTTGAAAGACGTTATCTAAATAGAGGAAAGAGCATGCCATGATCATAGGTTGGAAGTGCTGACATTGTTTAGATGGCAACACTCTCCAAATTGATCTATAGATTCAACACAACCCCTAACAAAATCCCAACTGGAATTTTTTGTGAAAATTGACAAGTTGATCCTAAAATTTGTATGGAAATACAAAGGGATTCAGAATAGCCAAAAACAGTAGTGCAAAAGAACAAGGTAGGAGGCCTTACACTTTCTGATTTCAAATTTTACTACAAAGCTACAATAACCAAGACTGAGGTACTGACATAATGATAGACATGCACATCAATGGGATAGAACTGAGAGTCTAGAAATAAATCTTTACATTTATGGTCAATTGATTTTTGACAAGGGTTCCAAGACCACTCAATGGGAAAAGAATAAACTTTCAACACATAGTACAGGGAGAGCTGTTTATCCACATGCAAAAGAATGAAGTTGTACCTCTTTCTCACATAATTCACATAAATTAACTCAAAATGGATTATAGACCTAAAGAAAGAGTTAAAACCATTAAATTCTTAGGTGAAAATATAGGAGTAAATCTTTGTGACTCTGAGTTAGGCAGTAGTTTCTTAGATAAGACACCAAAAGCACAAGCAACAAAAGGAAACAGTAGGAAATAAAAAAGAAAACAATAGATGAATTGAACTTCATAAAGATTAAAAACTCGGTGCTACAAAGAATAGCATCAAGAAAATGAACAGACAATCCATAGAATGGGGAAAGATATTGGCAAGTCTATAAAGGACATGCATCCAGAATATATAAAGAACTCTTACCAAGCAATAATAAAAAGATAACTAACCCAATAAAAAATGGACAAAGGATCTAAATAGATAATTGTTCGAAAAAGGTATGCAAAAGACCAATAAGCATATGAAAAGATAATATCATTAGTCATTAGGGAAATGAAAAGCAAAAGCACAGTAAGATACCACTTCACACCCACCAGGATGACTGTGGTAAGATTAAAAACTATATGTTTGGTCTTTGCCCTTGATTCTTGGCATAGGGTTCCTAAACTCTTTAGAATTTCTTGAGTGGTAGGGGTGTCTTTGTTATTCAAAATGAGCCCCCTTTGACCCCATCTGAAACTATGTTAATAAGGTGGCTCTTTGTGGGCCCTCAGGTAGCTTCAAGGTGGGGGCTTGCTGCCAGAGGAGCCAACCACATGATCGGAAACTTAGGACCATCAGCCCCAACCCTTGTTCTCTAGGGAAGGGAGATGGAGATTGAGTTCAATCACCAATGGCCATTGATTTAATCAATCATACCTACTCAATGAAATTTTGATAAAAACACTGAGACAAAGAGGCTAAGAGAGCTCTGGACTGTGGACCGTGTTAACACGCTGGGGGTGTAGCACACCTGGAGAGGGCAGGAAGCATTGCACCCCATCCCCACCCCTTGCCCTATGCATCTCTTCCATTTGGCTGTTCCTAAGCTGGATCCTATAAAATAAAACTGTAATCATAAGTATTGAGTCCTCCTGAGTTCTGTGTAATTTTAGCCAATTATTGCACCTGAGGTGAGGTCATGGGAAACCCTGTCTTTGTAGTCAGCTGAACAGAAGTGCCAGTGGCCTGGGGACCCCATTTGCAGCTGGTGTGTGAAGGGGAGGTGGTCTTATGGGACTGAGCCTTTAAACCTGCGGGGTCTGTGCTGACTCCAGGTACTTAGTGTCAGAACGGAACTGAATGGTAGTGAAACCGAGTGGGATCCTGTGGGGCTCCTGGGCATGGAAGCCTTTCTGTGTCCCCCATTTCTTGAATACAGGAAATAGGCTTCATTCACCCTCCATGACCTTCCCTGTGTTCCAAAGGGTAGGTTCAAACCATTGCTAATCAGGGAAGGAAGGGGATGCAGAGACAGGGAGAAGCAGCCAAGAAACAACAGTGCAGCCTTGGGGCAGGGTCTTGGTTCCCCCTCAAGGGATTCACATAACAATATCTTTGAGCTGTTTTCCAGATACTGAAACCCTCACTAAATGGAAGATGTTAACTACTTGATGAAACATTCTTCACTCTAGAGAGAAGGTCACAGTTCAATAAACTCAGGAACCACAAAAGCCTACCACAACACCACCTGATGCCAGATGATCTCTGGATTGAAGGAATGGGGGACCTGCACATACCCTGATCCTTATCAGCAACCCTGCCCCTGCACTATAACACTCCTCACAAAGCAGCTCCGCCCCGCCGGGCTGAGACACACAGTGTTGAGGGCATTAGCCTGCTGTAGCCCCCTTTGCCTGGCAAAGCAATAAAGCTATTCTTTTCTTTTCTTTTTTATAAGTTTATTTATTTTATTTATTTTTGGCTGTATTGGGTCTTCACTGCTGCGCACGTTTTTTCTCTAGTTGCAGCGAGCGGGGGCTACTCTTTGTTGAGGTGCACGGGCCTCTCATTGCGGTGGCTTCTCTTGTTGCAGAGCATGGGGTCTAGGCGTGCGGGCTTCAGTAGTTGTGGCGCACAGGCTTCATTGCTCCGGGGCATGTGGGTTCCTCCTGGACCAGGGCTCGAACCTGTGTCCCCTGCATTGGCAGGCCGGTTCTTAACCACTGTGCCACCAGGGAAACCCAAGCTATTCTTTTCTACTTCACCCAAACTCTGTCTCTGAGATTCAATTCAGTGCCAGTGTAGAGGCCGATTTTCAGTACCAGTAGGACACCCAGTTGAAGTCAGAAAATTGGAGAATTGGTTTTTTTGTTTGGAAAACAATGTCTATGATTAAAAAAAGAATAGCAAGTGTTGGTGAGGGTGTGGAGAAATTAGAACATTTTACATTGCTGATGGGAATGTAAAATGGTACAGCCACTTTGAAAAACAATCTGGCAGTTCCTCAAAATATTAAACACACTTATATATGACTCAGCAATTCTGCTCCTGGGCGTATGTCCAAGAGAAATGAAAATATAGATCTACCAAAAATCTTGTACATGAGTATTTGCAGCAGCATTATTCATAATAGCCAAAAAGTAGAAACAACCCAAACATTCATCAACTGACTAATGGACAAGTAAAATGTGGTCTATTCATTCAATAGACTATTATTACGCAGTAAAAAGGAATGAATAACTGACACGTGTTAGAACATGGATGAACCTCAAAAATGTTACGCACTAAGTGAAAGAAGCCAGTTGTAAAAGACCTTATATTGTATGATTCCATTTATATGTAATGTCCATAGAGATAGAAAGTAGGTTAGTGGGTACCTAAGTCAGGGGTTAGTGGATACCTAAGTCGGGGGATGTGGGGTGATGGGAACTGACCGCTAATAGGGATGGAGTTTATTTTTGGGGTGAAAAAATTTTCTAAAATTAGATTGTGCTGATGATCACACAACTCCGAGAATATACAAAACCATTGAGCTTACACCTTAAATGGGTGAATTGTACGGTTATGTGAATTACATGCCAACAAAACTGCTTTTAAAAAGTAGTTTGCAGGGGCTTCCCCTGGTGGCGCAGTGGTTGCGCGTCCGCCTGCCGATGCAGGGGAATTGGGTTTGCGCCCCGGTCTGGGAGGATCCCACATGCCGCGGAGCGGCTGGGCCCGTGAGCCATGGCCGCTGAGCCCGCGCGTCCGGAGCCTGTGCCCGGCAACGGGAGAGGCCACAACACAGGGAGGCCCGCATACCACAAAAAAAAAAAAAAAAAAAAAAAAAGTAGTTTGCAAATTATAAAATTAAATATAAAACCCAATTTTTACTTAGCATTATTATTAGTAGTAAAACAGAATATAAACATTGGGAATCATTTCAGCCACCAGTCTTAATTCTTATATGACATTTATTTTTCAGCTGCCCTATAGGTCACTGTTCAGAACTTCAATTTCACAAATGAAAGCAACTGCTCCTTAGGAAGCTGCTTCAAACTTTATGGATCTGCCTGGATGCAGAAAGGCTGTGATTGGGGGCGACCGACATTTAGGATCATCTGTGTATGTGGTCCCCAAAAAAGCTCCTGTTTGAACCAAATTTGATGTCTTTAATGGTCCAAGAAAACCCTCTACTGAGTAGAACAACGTTGCTTCACATCTCAGAGATCAAAGGCTCGAATTCCAGTAAAAATGCTGTCCTCAAAGCCACTTGACATTAAACTTTCAGCTCAGTTTCCTGAAGAATCATCAGAGCCACAGGATGGAGAAAGTAATCATTCTTCTAGAGTCACGGCAGTAATAGGCAGGAAGGGCTGTTGCTACTAAATTCACAAGCACGAGCCTGAAAGCATCTCGCAATAGCTCACCTGCTTGATGATTGAAATTTGAAGTGGAGTTGGATGGAGGAAAGGAGTGGGCCAATGTGAGCTCGGGGCATGGCTGTTCTGCAACCTTGTAGGAAAGGCAGGCAAGCAAAATGAGCAAAAGGCCACTTTCTTCACATGTGGCTGACATGCTTCCCGTATATATATGTGTGTGTGCGTGAAAGTATACCATTTTATGAAAATGAAATACTGTGGCGGATACAGTTCTGTAGCCTGTGTTAGTCACTCAGCAGTATGTTATGAAAATCTACTGATATCATTTAAAAGGAGTCAGGTGGTTGCAGTGCATTCACCTGTATAACAGTACCTTCATTTTACCAATCTCCTCTGATCGGATATTTAAGATTGAAGCTGGGTTTGGTCATTTACTGTGATAAACAGCTCTTCAGTGGAGTGCCCCGATATTCATGCTCTCAGTGGTCCCTGGTGTCTTCTGGTAGCTGTTTTTACACCATAGGAAGAAGGGTACAATTCTTCTTGTAATGCTTAGCTGTTAATAAATAAAGTTTCGTGCTGGCATCAGACATAGAAACCTGGGCAGCGGGTCGGGAATTCAGGCAAGATGTTTAAGAAATATAGGCACAGGAGGACACTTATTGAGAGCCAAGCATGTTTCAGCCACTTTCTAAAAGGTCACATCCCAACCCCTCGCTTTATAGAGGAGGAAACTGAGGCCCAAAGTAAACTGCAGAGCTTCTCGCTTTATCTGACACCAAAGCTCAAGAAAGGATGAACATGTGAGAGCCCTGGGCAGGTGGGAGATGGACCGAGGCCCAAGGGCTAAAGGCAGCTGTGGACAAGGAGGAGCCCCGTGATTTGCCTGGAAAAGCTAGGCCACCAGCCCTCTCGAGAGCTTCCTGAGCCTTAGGCCCCTGCAAAGTGTTTACATGCTCATATGTTTGGGGAAAATTTTCCAAATTAACATAATTTTTGCTCCTTTTCTTAAGGAGACCCCCATCACTGTTTCTGCTTGAAGGCCCGCAAACTCCATGGAGGTGCTGGAGTCGAAACTGTTCACCCAACAGCGGGCAGGGCCCTCAGGCTGGGGGCTGCAGGAGGGACCCCCCCCGCCAAAGAGGTGCTGCATTCACCCTGCTGGTCCACGTCACAGTCTAAGCTTGACTATCCCATCCCCCTCAGCAAAGAGGCTACGGACTTTCAGGTTCTGGCTTTTTATAGATTCTCCTGGCAGTTCACACCCAGCTGTAAGGACAGACTCCACACACCTTTGAAAAGAGCCCAAACTGCCACCACATCATATTTTCAAAGGGAGCTGGGCTCCTGGTCCTGAATTCAACAGTAAATTTTGACAGAGAAAAAGGGTTGAGAAGAAAAGAATCTTTAATGTCACGTTACCAAAACTCCTGGCTCCCAGATGGCTGATGCTCAGAGGTGAAGTCCATCCAGGTGGCTGCCTTGGAGTGTTCTTCCCTTGAGAAACACAGGACATCTCCATGGCGCTCCTTAACTGGGCATGAAAAAGTTGCCCTTTTAGCTTCTCGTAACGAGAGATTGTCATAGGTTGTTTGAGAAAAGCTTTAGCTGCAGTTGGCAAAGATTTCTGAATTCAAATGAAAGTAATCACAATCGATCCTTTTGAAAACAGAGATTTTATGTTTAACCAATATGCTTTCCCTACATTTTACGTCTCATAACCCTAATCAGCCTCCGCTGTTTTAGCTCACACTCCCGTGTGGCAGAGCAGTAAGGCTGGGTGCTCAACAGCCCTGTACAGGCAGTGCTTCTCTCCTTGCATCTGCAGGGTGTGGGCAGGTCGTGGATGTCAGTGCTCCCTGAGCGTCACACAGGCAGAGCGGCTCTGCTCACCCCACAAAAATGGTGTTTGTATAATAAACAAATTAGTTAATTAATTAATTAAATTTAAAACTGAAAAATTAACAAATTAAAAAAAAAATTTTAAACCCACAACATTGTAAATCAACGCTACTTCAATAAAAAAATGAGGGACTTCCCTGGTGGTCCAGTGGGGAAGACTCCGCGCTCCCAACGCAGGGGGCCTGGGTTCGATCCCTGGTGGGGGAACTAGATCCCGCACGCCGCAACTAAGAGTCCGCATGCTGCAACTAAGACCCAACACAGCCAAAAACAAATAATAAAATAAATATATAAATTAAAATTTTTTTTAATTTTTAAAAATAATAAAATAAAACAATAAACCCCCACAACATTGTAAATCAACTCTGCTTCAATAAAAATAAATAAATTTTAAAAAGAGCTGTTTGTGGAAGGATGGAAGTCAGAGGCGTCCGCCGAAGCAGCACAAGGGCAGTGCCTGGGGCACGTGCAGGTAGGATCCAGGCCTCACGGTCCCCGTGCTCTCATGGGACCTGGTGGCTGCACAGCCTGGGGGGTGGAGCCCTGAACTGGACCACAGGTGGCAGTGGGCTGGGCACCTGAGCAGAGGCAGGGCCACAGGGCCAGGCAGGCCACACGTGGTTCCAACGGTGGCTCGGGGCAGCGGGGGCGGGTACGTCGTGACATAGTGGGCTTTCCCACTGCGGGGTTCAGGGGCCGGGAGGACCCATTCAGTGCGCTGGCCCACTCAGCGGGGCAGTGAAGATGCCTTCCCTGTATCTCTGTGGATGGGGAAGTCTGAGCTCAGGGCCTCAGTGCTGGAAGCTGGGGCTGAGATTCAAACCAGTTCTGCATGATTCCAAAGGCCCACCCTGTGGCCGTCTCCTCCAGCCACAGAGGACTGTCCTCTCAGTGAGGCCACAAGATCAATGTGCATAAGCAAGAGGAAACCTTGATGCCCACAAGTGACAGGCCTCAGGGAAGGCAGGGCTGTGGGCCTGGACGCGGTGTGGAAGGGGTCATTCACGTGGGTTTGAATGAGCAGGAAAAAGCATTCTTTCCCCCATAAGAACACAGGTCCCCCCTCAGCAGAGGAGCCACAGACCCACCCTAGCTGCAAGAGTGTGGGTGGGGTGTGTTTGGCTTGGTGTCTGGTGACACCAAGGATGGAAACGAAGGGGCAGAGACTGCCAGGCTCTGTGTGTTTGCTTCCTGGAGCTGCTGTAACAAAGCACCACACAACAGGGGCTCCACAGCACACAGCTAGTGTCTCCCACCTCTGGAGGCTGGAAGTCCCAGATCAAGGTGTCAGCAGGGCCAGTTCCTTCTGAGACCTCTCTCCTTGGTGTGCAGATGGCCATCTTCTCCCCATGTCCTCACACTGTCCCTCCTCTGTGCTTGTCTGTGTCCTAATCTCCTCTTCTTATAAGGACACCAGTCAGGTTGGATGAGGGTCCACCCCGATGACCTCATTTTACCTTAATCACCTCTTTAACAACTCTGTCTCCCAACACGGTCCCATTCTGAGGTCCTGGGTGTTAGCACTGCAGCTTATGAATTTGGGGGACACTATTCTGCTGTAACACAAAGGACAGATGGGCTCCACGAATGGCTGATGGGGCACCAGTTCCAGTGGTCACTATCGTGGGGGACACCAAGGGCTGGAGCTCACCTGTTAACCCTTTCCCGACACAGGCATTTGCAGCTGCACATGGTGTCCTGACCTCACAGGATGCATGGGGCAGCTTTGCAGAGGGGGCCTCGCCCTGAAGGTAAACACGGAGAGGGTGATGCTCCGTGCCCCAGACCTCGCTAGGCCCGGACACACCTTCCCCACCCAGCTTTCACAGGCTCCAGACTGCAGCAGAGAAGACCCAGCGACGCCCTTGGAACCTGGGCATGGAGCCTCACCGGGCGCTTGGCAGGTGTGTCTTCCATGGGAGCTGGTTTCAGCAGGCGGGGGAGGAAGCCAGGGCTCCCCAGGCCACAGACTGTCCAATGCTATAGCATTGGCTTTCTCACTGATTCTCAGCATGGCCTGGAGAGTCAGGTCCGAGCCCTGCCTTTACAGATGGGCCACGAGCAAGGGGATTTGCCTGCAGTCACACAGCTCACAGGACCGGAGCTAAACTACTAAGCTTTCATGAGCCTGACTACAAAGCCTGCATCTGTCCACCCCTCTTACAGTAATTAGAGCAAATCCAAGGACAGGATCGAATCCGACTTTCGGAACTTGCTCCCTCTCCTCCCCAACCACGGAGACCTGCCACCCCGAGCCGCTGGCCCCTGCGGCCACCCGTGCTCGGCCGTGCTCCCAACCCACACGTGCTGTCCCCTCGTCTGCCACGACACCCCAGCTCCACTCAGGAGTCACCCCATCTGAGGCTTCCCACACTCTCCGTGGTCCCCCTCCTCCTGCAGTACTTTATTCAAACTTCTCTGATGGCATTGATCCCATTGTAATGAAACCCTTGCCCCTGGACTGTTGGTTTTGTGGGAACTGTAGTGGTTTTGCTCATCTTTCTGTCATCAGGGTGTAGCCAGCGCCTGGCACATAGTAGGAGCTCAGAGGGTTTATGGAGCTAGTATGGATTGCAGAGCCCCTGCCTGGTTTGACCTCAGCCTTCCTGAAGAGCTCAAGCAGGCCCTCAGGGTCCGCGTCTGGCACCAGGCCCCAGACCTGCCTTTGACCTTCTTTTCCATACTTGCCTGGGTTTTGAGGTCCCACCTTCCCAGGCTGATGCTGTTCCTGCCACCCTGGCCCATGCCTTCCACTTCTACGTCCTGGGCTCACTGAAGGGCCAGGGGAAACCCTGATTTCAGGTTTACAGACGTCACAATTTGAGGTCTCCGAAGGAAAGCTCCATTCACAAACTAACTTCAAATAACAGCTACCCTGTTAGGGAAACAATGAGGGCTTTCCAAGTGGGTTTCCTCATCTGTGCGACATCCAACACAAACTACCACACTGCCAAGAAACAAGGCTGCAGGAGAGTTGCATGGAAAGGGTTTATAATATAACGTCATGATAGAAGAGCAGGTTACACTACAACATATGAAGTGTGCTCCCATCTCTGTACACACACACACACACACACACACACACACACACTCACGCACGCACACACCCATGGGAGTACACATATACATGCAATAATGCTTGGAAAGTAACTGCTCCAAAGCTTAATCATGGTTATTTCTCGGTGGTGGGATTTCAGTTCATAGTTAGCTTTTTTAAAACATAGATGTTTAAGAGGATAGATTTGGTGAGTTCTCACAATAACATTTTTTTTAAACATCTGGAAGATATGTATTATTTTGCAATGAGATATAAAACAATATAAAGTTACTTTTCAAATGCCAAAATAAGATTATTTTAATACATACATTTCATGGATTTTGAAACTAGCAGTGTTAAACGAGACTTATTATCCCAGTTGCTTGATCTTAGTTCTGCTGTTAAATGAATTCAACAGTCAGCATCAGGGTTTGCCTGGTGAACACAGCTTTTCCATTTTATTTTATTATTTTTTCGCATCTTTATTGGAATATAATTGCTTTACAATGGTGTGTTAGTTTCTGCTGTATAACAAAGTGAATCAGCTATATGCATA
>NC_041233.1:1466993-1483065 GCF_002837175.3 Physeter macrocephalus | reverse complement strand
CCACATCTTCTTTATCCATTCATCTGTCGATGGACACTTAGGTTCTTCCATGTCCTGGCTATTGTAAATAGAGCTGCAATGAACATTTTGGTACATGACTCTTTTTGAATTATGGTTTTCTCAGGGTATATGCCCAGTAGTGGGATTGCTGGGTCGTATGGTAGTTCTATTTTTAGTTTTTTAAGGAACCTCCATACTGTTCTCCATAGTGGCTGTATCAATTTACATTCCCACCAACAGTGCGGGAGGGTTCCCTTTTCTCCACACCCTCTCCAGTACTTACTGTTTGTGGATTTTTTGATGATGGCCATTCTGACTGGTGTAGCTGGGAAAGGCCACAGTGAATTTCAAAATGATCTCCTTAGAGATCAGCTAGTACAGTTCCCTCATTTTCTCAAACAAGAAGGCCCAGAAAAATAACTTATCAAGTTCCCCACTGGCAAGTGCCCCCGATAACTGCTTATGAGAAATCATGCTCTGACTGTGCCGTGTACCTTCCAAGACCTGTGAATAATAGATCTTGATCCTCGAAGTTGCCTGATGGTTGCTGAGGTATGTCGTGCAATTATACTAAGAACCACAAGGGCCAGTCCAGCCACAACCTTGGCTCTGGAAATGTCTGCAGGCTCAGTGTGGGTCGCACAGTCCCAGGCAAGTCCCTCAGGCATTCCCAGCTGACAGCATTTCTGCCTGTAGGTTGAGAGCCACACAAGGCAATTGTTACACCAAGCACAAGGAGCCTCGGCCCCTTCCTGGGGCCTGAGTATCAGGCAGTCAGATCTCCAAACTCCCTTGAGAGTTCATCTCTCAAGTTCTCATAGATCCTAAATGTCTGAACAGGAAGGAACTCTGTCGCTTCTGAGGGTGCTGTCTCCAGATGTAGGTCCATGATGAAGTCTTCATGGAAGGAGGAAAAGCAAGGCAATTTGGTGGGTGTCTGTGGAAGGTAGCCCTTTGCCAGGAAAGAATGCCCTTTGTTCCAATGTTATTAACCTCAGGGCTACCCAGAGCACGCGGCTGTCACTGCACACCTCCAGGGGGCTCCATCCATGTTCACCACAATGACAATGGCGGTCCCAGGAGCTGTGCAGCATGGCAGCCTGGCCCGCTCATTTGGTGGCTGTGGACGGTGCTTGGTTTGCTTCTCTTTCCCCTCCTTTTCCTCCTCCTCATCTTCCCTCTCCTCCCCTTCCTCAGTGACCTCACTGGCAATCGGAGGAAGAAGGGAAGGATGTAGCTCAAGGGCCAGACTTCCCCTGGGAGCAGAGACCCCGCCCGGGGAAGAATGGAAAAGAGAGAGAGAGGATTAGTTTACTTTGTTTCAACATGGACCTAACATTAGAGAACAGATTTGTGGTTGCCAAGGGGGAGGGGGTGGGAGAGGAATGGATTGGGAGTTTGGGGTTAGCAGTTGCAAACTAGTATCTATAGAATGGATAAACAACAAGGTCCTACTGTAGAGCACAGGGAACTATATTCAATATCCTGTGATAAACCATAATGGAGACGAATGTGAAAAGGAATGTATATATGTGTATAATTGAGCCACTTTGCTGTACAGCAGAGATTAACACAACATTGTAAGTCAGCTATACTTCAATAAAAAATAAATTTTAGGGGCTTCCCTGGTGGTGCAGTGGTTGAGAGTCCGCCTGCCGATGCAGGGGACGCGGGTTCGTGCCCCGGTCCGGGAGGATCCCACATGCCGCGGAGCGGCTGGGCCCGTGAGCCATGGCCGCTGAGCCTGCGCGTCTGGAGCTTGTGCTCTGCAACGGGAGAGGCCACGACAGTGAGAGGCCCGAGTACCTCAAAAAAAAAAAAAAAGAAATATGAAAGAAGAAGAAAAAGAGAAGGGGAGACATCCAAGTCAGAAAAGCAAATATTTACAGAAACCCTCAAAAAAAAACTTTTTTTTTTTTTTTTTTTTTTTTACTAAAGAAACATTTTTATTTGGTCCATTGGAGCCTGAGTCTGGAAACCACTCACCGAGACTCATCCTACAGGGAGGGGGACTGAAAATTGATGAAATAGTTACTCTCAGAAGAATAAAAAAAAGAGCTGGCCATATTTACAGGGTTAAAAATATTCACAGCTCAGAGTAAATGAGGATATACAAAGGGGGCCTAAGGGAGAGCATAGTGCTTCCTGATGTTTCTCTAGGTGTAAAAACCCCCATAAGCCCTATGGGAAGTGAGGGGCCCTGGTCTGGGCCACTGGACAGAACTGTGTTGAGTGGCTGTTTCTAAATGCGAGGATTTCTGAGAAGGCAAGTATTTTCAGCTGAGCACATCACTGCCCTGAACATAACTCCGGTTATGCAGTAAAGAGTGGGGGTGGGGGCTTCCCTGGTGACGCAGTGGTTGAGAATCCGCCTGCCGATGCAGGGGACACGGGTTCGTGCCCCGGTCCGGGAAGGTCCCACGTGCCGGGGAGCGGCTGGGCCCGTGGGCCATGGCCGCTGAGCCTGCGCGTCCGGAGCCTGTGCTCCGCACCGGGAGAGGCCACAGCAGTGAGAGGCCTGCGTACCGCAAAAAAAAAACAAAAAAACAAGAGTGGGGGTGGGGTGGGTAAGGGGCTGGGAATGAATACTGGGTAGGAACTAACATTTTCATCCAAGCTGGGGGGTCAGGCCAAGATATTTAATCTTTCTGGCCTCAGTTTCTTCAGTTATAAAATGGGTATTGGACTAGATATAAAAATTCCAAACTTTTTTATCTGAGAGTAAATAGATAGCCAACTCCTATTCCCATTTTAGAAGGCCCACAAGATTCCACTGAAGTCTCATATTTAATCTTAAAAACTCAAGTTTTTCGTGATAAGTCATAATAGGTTTGGTTTCATATAAAAATACCTTTCTATAATTTACAGGTAAAATTCCTACATGTTTGTCCTGTGACTTTGCACACACCCGCTCCTCGGGGTATGTGGACCCTAGTTTGAGAAACTCAGAAATTCAGTGCTAAGCATGGCAGGATATTCCAGTTTCCGCCACAGGAAGGACTTGCTGTGAGGTAGGCATTGCAGGACCGAGGCAGGACGGTCAGAGCAGTGGCTGGTCCCTCTGAGGCCTGAATTAGAGCTTCCTTTAAAGAGAGGCCAGTTGCTCCCAATGGATGCACGCTGACAGACCACAGCTGTCCTCTGAGCCCTGGAACTTGGATCTCTGTCTCTTAACCACCATCACTTTGGCTAATGCGCTGTTGGTGGGGGCCTTCTTGAGTTACCATAGCAAACAGCCATGGGCCAGGTCACCGGATGGTGTTGGAGGACCAAGGGGGTCCTGGGGCCTGTTCCTTCCCAATCTCCACGGGTGATGCCCAAGAACCAGACGTGCTCAGGGATCCTCAAGCCCAGGGTCAGACACGCCAGCCTGCAGCAGCGGCCTCTGCTGAGCTGGCCCACTCTCCTTAGTTCCCTCCTCTTTATCCACATATAGGGGAAGAAGAGCTAGGAGCTATTTCAGGACAGAGGAGAATGTGCCCCTCCCCACCTGCATTCCTCACTGGGCATGGCTACATCAAAACTTTGTCCCCTTTCCCCAAGGCTAAGAGTCTTTTGGTTTTCCTTTTTTAAAATTTTTGGCTGCATTGGGTCTTTGTTGCTGCGCACGGGCTTTCTCTAGTTGCGGCGAGCAGGGGCCACTCTTCGCTGCGGTGCGTGGGCCCCCCACCACCATGGCCTCTCCTGCTGCAGAGCACAGGCTCCAGGCATGTGGGCCTCAGTAGTTGCAGCTCGCAGGCTCCAGTGCACAGGCTCAGTAGTTGTGGTGCACGGGCTTAGTTGCTCCGTGGCATGTGGGATCTTCCCAGACCAGGGATCAAACCCGTGTCCCCTGCATTGGCAGGCGGATTCTTAACCACTGTGCCACCAGGGAAGTCCCGGGCTAAGAGTTTTTAAATACCCATTTTCTCTACTGGTGATGTTAGGAAACCATTGATTTTGAGAAGAGACGTATCAATAGATAAACATTCCTCTAAACCTTGTTACACAGAACATTCTGGAGACGCTAAGTGGACGGTGGGGTGGGTGGGAGGTGCCCTGTGGAGAGAGGCAGAGTTCTGTACCCCTCCCTAGGCAGACTCTCGGTGGGTCCCTTCCGGTTAAGACTGAGAATCCGTAGGAAGGAGACCTATTTAACTGCATCAGGCCCAGAATCTCCTAAACACATGCATGTAGAACTGGTTTTCACTGCTTACCTTTTAACCACAAAAAGGTGTTGTTTCCTGCAACGGGGTTTGAGGAAATGCAGCCCCGACTGGCTGCCCGGTGGGCAGTAACGCAGACACGTCCATGTGGGGCTCCCACGCAGGAAACCTCCTCCACTGTCTGAGACACAACAGGAGGAGCCAGGGGATTCTGTGATCTATTCTCAGCAGATATTCTGCTCCATGTTGCCTTGTATAAGCTCTGGCTTATTTTTCCCCATCTGCAAACAAGGATGGCAATGCTTACCTGCCAAAAGCGTGGTGGAAGTTACTTGTAAAGCGTTTTTAAGAAGAAAAGGCTGATCATTAATGGAAAGGACAGAGGCCATCTTGGTAGGGACAGGTCTTATTTCACTTAAACCTGTATTCTGGCTTGGACTGGACTGAAATGTAGAATGTTAAAATTTTAAAGATTTGATTTTAAATTATGTGATGTGACTGAGAATTAAGCCTGTCATTAGGAGAGAAAAAGAGAAAGAGAAGAAAAAGAAACATGAAGGGAGCAAAATTTTAAAAGCAGTGACCCAAAGAGGAGGAGGGGAAGAGCCAGAGGGGGGCTTCCCAAGGCTGTGGTCTCTGACACACAGGGCACATGCAGTGGTGCATCCCTGGATGGTCTGTTGCCCTCCTCCCCACGACAAAAATTAAATGTGGGTGGGTTTTAATGCCTTTATCATCTCACACCGGTCAGAATGGCCATCATCAAAAAATCTAGAAACAATAAATGCTGGAGCGGGTGTGGAGAAAAGCAAACACACTTGTACTGCTGGTGGGAATGTAAATTGATACAGCCACGTGAGATGGAGGTAGGTGAGGGAAGAGAAAGAGACGGGCCTTAGGTCTGGGACAAGGGCTTGCTCTTTCCTTATTCCTACAATTTAAGGCAGAGCTATAAAGAGTCCTATCATGCTACATTTAAATCTGGTTTTCCAGTTTGTTATGAAAGCATATGGGTCAAGGTAGGAGGATGAAATATTATTATTTAGTAGGTCGTTTTGCTTGATTTAAAATTTTGAAATATTTACATAAACACTATGTGGCCTCTATTAGTTTGCTAGGGCTGACATGACAAAATACTGCAGACTGGGTGACTTAAAAATTAGAAATGTATTTCTCACAGTTCTGGAGGCTAGAAGCCCAAGATCAAAGTGTCAGAGGATTTTGTCTCTTGTGGAGACTCTCTCCTTGGCTTGCAGATGGCCACTTTCTCAATGTGTCTTCACATGGTCTTTCCTCTGTGCCCATGCATCCCTGGTGTCTCTTTGTGTGTCCAAATTTCCTCTTATTAAAGAAACCAAGGAAGGAGGGAGGGAGACACAAGAGGAAGGAGATATGGGGCTATATGTATATGTATAGCTGATTCACTTTGTAATACAGCAGAAACTAACACACCATTGTAAAGCAATTATACTCCAATAAAGATGTTAAAAAAAAAAAAAGGAACTGAAGAGAATATCAAACGCTGATCCTGCTGTGTCAGAAAAGATTCCCCCTAAATCCCCATCTAATCAGTTGAGTGAGGGACTGAGAACTAAAATGTGGCTGCCACATCCGTAAACAAAGGATACTGCAGCCATCAAGCCATCACCACATTACAGCTGCCCAGACGGTGAGCCCTGAGGAAACTCAGGATGAAGGCAGGATTTGCCCCCTTCCCCCGATCTAGCTGTCAGCTGCTGCAGCTACCCCCCAAGGGTGCACCCTGAGGAAACTCTGGATGAGAAAACCCAGGACACTGGGCCCAGAGAGCTGAGGTGCACATCAAAGGAAAGATTTCAGTGAGCCCCGACTCTTGCACCTGCCCATACATAGGAAAGCACTAAATTCCCTAATTTGAGATGTCTGGTTTTCTTTAATGAACAATAACCTTTTGATGTTCTGACTTCCTGCTCTTCTGTCATAAAAAACTATATATCCTGTTTCCTCTCTGCCCTCTGGGCAGCAGTCTCCTGGAGGTATCTGAGATGCTGTGTCCCGGGCCGAGGTCCACACTTTAGTCCACCGAATAAAACATAACTCTCAACTTTTAGGTTCTGCATTTTTTTTTCAGTCGACAGGATATTGTAAAAGCAGCACTCAGGGCCCAGCAATGTGTGGGGTGTAAGGGCTGTGATGGGGGTGAGGCAGGAGACAGAGGGGCCCCAGGCCGCGCAGCTGGAGCCTGTGCCCTGTGGACAGGTACTCCAAGATAAAGGTAATGGCAAGATCAAGGAGGAGCTGAGTCCTGCCTGGGTAAAAGATAAAGAGACCACATATTCCTCATTCTTGTGGTCAAGGAGACCTCCCCAACTGCACATGCCCAGAAAGGCTCCTCGGGGGTCAGAGGAGGGTGAGGGTGCTAGACCATAATATGCTCTTCTTCCCAGAAACCCTTGCGCTGGAATTCATCTTGGCTAAGAGATTGCACATGTCCACAGGGGAGGACCCTGAGTTAGACCAAATACGGACTCAGAGCCAGGCAAAGCAAGATGATTGGCCAGAGGAAACCCAGAAGAAATGCTCCGAATAAGTGATTTAACCGTCCCTTTACTGCACTTCTCCTCATTAGGGAGGACGCCCACACCCTTTCTCTCCGGGTGTGTATCTCTGCCTTGCTTCTGTCTTAAATAAACAAGCTGTTTCTCCGTGTGCTCTCCCACATGTTGCGCTGTGTCTCTAATTATAAACTTTGTACCTGATTTTACAGTTTTTGCCTCTTTGAAACATTCTTGCTTTCACACGGGTCAAGAGCCAGGGGAGCTTTGTTTCTAGCCTCTAGCCCCTGGTGGACTGGAGGCTAGGATGCCTGGTTTTCATCCAGGCTACTCAGCTCCAATTCCTGGGCAGGGAACGAAGATCCTGCTTCAAGCCACCACTCACTGCTCTCTCCCCGAGATCAGGGGGAACAGGAAGGTGCTGCGGGGAAAGGGGAGCCAACGCAGGAGACAGAGACTCGGGTGATGCTGGTGGGTGGCTGCCCCCAGGAGCCCTGTTCTCCTTCCTGAAGGAAGAAGAAAATAAGATGCTCTTGTTCATTAAATTTAAGATAGCGATATTCACCTCTGAGACCTTTCAAATCCTTTTCAAACACAAAGGTGCGGGATAAATAATTAAACAAAAAGAACAGAAGGAGATAGAATGGAAGGGCCCGGGACTCCAGATCAGAAGACCTGGGTTCCAACTCGAATCCTGACAGCCAAATCTTTACGCGCCTGGGATCCCTGGGCTTCTCAGAGCCTCGACCTCATCATCTGTGCAAGGAGGGGGGTGCATTTCTCCCAGGCCTGTGACAAGCAGCTGCCGTCACACTGCAGAGACTGTCCCCTGTCCCCCACAGTGATAAGTGGGAGCACAGAGCGCTCGGCACCTCAAGCACAGCTGCTCTTCACCCGATCGGGGTGAGAGACCTAAGAGGGGCTTTCAACACGGCGCCCAGCCAGGAGCAGTAGTTCCCATTCACGGCAAATGACTCTCACCCTGCTGCTAAGGGCTATAATCTCAATGCTTTTTCTGCTTTTAAACACAACTATCTTACAACAGGCAACATCACCGGCAGCCAGTTCTTTAAAACCTCCCACCTGAGGAATGCAGTTGGTAAGAGGTTGATGGTACACGAAGTTGTGATAAATGTTGAAACGTGATGAAGTTACCAACAGCCTTTCATACTATATGAGCCTCTGATTTTTATACTTTTAGGTCTGGTGAATGACAGGTTAATTTTTTTATTTGTTTGCTTTTAATTTTTATTTTATATTGGAGCATAGTTGGTTAATGATGTTGTGTTAGTTTCAGGTGTCCAGAAAAGTGATTCAGTTCAACATAGACATGTATCTATTTTTTTTCAAATTCTTTTGCCATTTGGCTTATTACAGAATATCGAGCAGCGTTCCCTGTACTAGACAGTAGGTTCCTGTTGGTTATCTATTTTAAATACAGCAGTGCGTACATGAATGACAGGTTTATTTTTTTTAGAAAAAAGCATTACCCATTTTCAAAGATAACTAAGGTTAACATTTTGATGTATTTCTCTTTAATCAAGAACTAAAGGAGATGCCACCACTTGTCCCCAGGGAGCCCCAGGCCCAGCAACAACCTGCCCGTCTAAGATCAGGAAGTCTGTGTCAGGTGAGCACACTTGACAGCGAGTCTCCTTGGAGACCTGCTCTTCAGTGAGTCCTGGTCCCAGCCAACAACACTGCCACCTGGGCCCCGCCTCCCCTTCCGGTAACCGTTTCCTTCCTGCCCCACTCTCCCACTCTGTGGGCCATTTGTCCCGCGAGTCTGTCAGCTGACCCCATTGACTTGCTCCAGGGAAGGCTCCCCCGCCTTCCATTATCCTCCTGCCTTCCAAGCCATTGGGTTGGTCCTTGGTGTCACCTTGTTTATCCAGACACCTGCCTGCCTGACTCAGCCCGGGACCTGCTCCACCAGGCACATCAAGCCTCCAGCATGGGCCAAGTCATCCCAGGCACTCAAAGCACCTGTCGACTTATCAGGGAGCACACTTTCCTAGGACCATCATTAGCAACACTAAAGGATATGGTGCCTGTAGCTAGGAAGGGAGTTACTAGATGGAGAAGCAAGTCCATGCGTGACCAGAGCTGAAGAGCTGGCAGCCCAGGCTGACGGATCAAAAAAAGGTGAAGAGGTTCCTTCCTTGAAAGAATCAGACTCCCTTTCCTTGGTCTTCCCCCAGTTTCTCTCTCCTCCTCCCCCTTTCCCTCCCTCTCTTTGATTCATCCACCCCCCCTCTTTCCCTTCCAAAGCCTAAGCAGTGACAAGATCAGTTAGTTTCACTGGAAGCCATCTGCAAGTTGACATGAAAGTTCTGGAGACAAGCCTTCACCCCCCACCCCAAAAAAAAAGAAAGAAAGAAAGAAAAAGAAAAGAAAGAAGGAAAGAAGTAAGGAAGAAAGAAAGAAAGACCCAGAAAAGATAAGAGAAAGATTTTTTTTAATGTATCTACTGAAGCCAGGAAATAGGACTAGAATGAAATAAAAGCCGTATGTCCAGCCATGGGCTTCAGTTACCGCGAATGTACAGGTGATTCATGAGTTTACCTCTCCTGCCCCTCTTCTGAGCTCATCCTGTTTACCGGCTGCCACGTAATGCCTCTGTGATCTCAAATGACATGTCCAGAGTTACACTTTGTTCTTTCACCCCAAATTCTATCCTCCTTCTGGGTTTGATTTCGGATGCACGGAGCAATAAGCGACAGCTTGCAGCAAGCAGCAGCGAGTGGTAGCTGGAAGCAAGATCTTGGTTCCCAGACCAGGAGTCCTAACTGCTAGACCACAGAGGCCAGCGACTAAACCCCCAGTTCTTGCCTGCCTTGTCAAGACAGAATTCAGGCAAGGAGGCAGAAGGTAAAGAGAAAAGGGAAAACTTTATGGGAAAAACAAATTACCTGCAGAAAGACACACGGGCGAACTCAGAGAGAGAGTCGTGCCTTTGGGAAGTTTAAATCCTTTACGCAGTTTTCCGGGTCTTTGTCTTCCTTCTGGCCAATCATCTTGCTTTTCCCCCACTGGCTAATTTGTCTCAGGACCCTCCTCTTAGGCGCGCAGCACCTCTCAGCCCAGACGGATCTCAAAACAAAGGAGTCTGGGGGAAGCAAGACTCAGTATGGCTTGGCATTGTCCCCTGACTTTTGACCCCCAAGGAGCCTTTCTGCGCATGTGCAGTGTCTCCTTTGCCCCAAGGAGGGGAAATATGTGACCTCTTGATCTTTTCCTCAAACGGGGTTCAGCCCCTCTCTGCTCCTCCGTGACTGTTATGTTAAAACGTCCACAGGAGACAAAGCCTGGCTATTTATCCTGTTTCTGTTGTTATTTCCATTTCGGAGAGCAAACAGGAGGCTGGTTGTAAATATCTCGGCTGGAGCCCATCTACCTCCTGTCTCAGGTTTCCATCCTCAGGTCATCCTCCTGTACATGCCAGAAATCAGAAAGTGCTTTTGGACCCCTTCCTCCCTTCCAGTGGGAAGCATGTTCAACCTGCAACCAAATCTTGCTGAGTTGGTTGCCTAAATAGCTGTTAAAATAGCCCACCTCTCTCCACTCATACGTATTCCACCCGGCCCAAGTGGCAACCATTTCTCACTAGGACTGTTGTAAAAGCCTCCTCCCCTTGTCTTTCTGCACCCAGTGGGGCTACCTTCCTTCCACAGTGGATAATGTAGCC
The DNA here is from genome assembly GCF_002837175.3 of Physeter macrocephalus. Classification (NCBI taxonomy): domain Eukaryota; kingdom Metazoa; phylum Chordata; class Mammalia; order Artiodactyla; family Physeteridae; genus Physeter; species Physeter macrocephalus. The sequence goes on along the minus strand of NC_041233.1, from coordinate 1,472,698 downwards.
ACAGTCATCTGGTCAGAATCTACATCTGATCACATTTTACACACACACACACACACACACACAAGAGCCTCCTTTTTAAAAAATTGACATGTAATTGACATATAACATTATACTAGTTTCAGATGTACAACATAATGATTTGATATCTGTATACATTGTGAAATGATCACCACAGTAAGTCTAGTTAACATTGGTCACCATACATAGTTACAAAAAACCATTTTTTCTTGTGATGAGAATTTTCAAGATCTACCCTCTTAGCAATTTTTGAACGTACAATACAGTATCATTAAGTATAGTCACCGTGCTGTGCACCACATCCCCAGGGCTTATTTATTTCGTAACTGGAAGTTTGTACCTTTTGACTCTTCACCCATTTCACCTGCTTCTGTCCTCACCCCCATTCCCACCTCTGGCAACCACTTAACCTTTCTCTGTATCTATAACTCGGTTTTTGTTTGGGTTTTTTATTTTTTTCAGTTCCACATATAAGTGAGATTATATGGTATTTGTCTTCCTCTGTGTGACTTATTTCACTTAACACAATGCTCTTGAGGTCTATCCATGTTGATGCAATTTGGCAAGGTTTCAGTTTAAGAGCCATCTTTATTCTAATAACAATAGCTTCCAATTATCGGAAAAATCCCTAACAGGGCCTGGAGAGTTCAGTCCCTGGGGGAACAGATCCTTTCCTTGGGGTCTCCCCATCACATCGTGCCCCTTACCTTCTGCACTGCACACACTCTGAGCTCCTTTCAGCCCCTCTAACCAGGCGTGTCCCTTCTCACCTTGGGGTGTTCATGCCTGCTCCTTCCCTGCCTATACAAGGTTCTCCCCACTCTCCCACCCGTGACTGAGGCTGCTCTTTCGTCCTATCTCAGCTTCATCCCCCCTCCTCCAGGAAGCCCTCCTCATCTCATGGAAGAGGTCAGTTACCCCATTTTACTCTCTCCCAGCTCCTTGTACTTCCTTTGGTACCAATCACAGTTGTAATTCTGCATTTTACTTGAGTGTTTGTAACTAATGCCCATCTCCTCAGTAGACTGTGAACTTCCCCAGGACAGAGGCCTGTGTCCTCCCTTTTTCTGATCTGCATTATATTCCTAGCACTTAGCATAGGCTGCCACAGGGCAACACCAAAGGCAAGTGTTTCCAAAGGGGTTGCATGGCCTTGGGAAGATGCCTGTAGCCGGGGCTTAGTTTTTTCTTCTATAAAATAGACATAGTAATGGTGTTTCCTGGGAGACTGCAGTCATAAAAGATATGAGGTTCTGTTGTTAATATTTGCTTGCACAAAAGTTCACACAATGAACCTGAACCCTTTAAATATATTGTTCTTGTGTTCTGCATTCAGTGTCTTAACTATATATTTTTTATTTTTTAGCCTTATCAGTATTTCTGAGTACCAACAGTGCACCTAGAATTGTCCAAGGTGTAATGATCATGATCCGTATGCAGGGAACTTATCATTGTGCGTAACTGATATAATCCTGATGGAATCAAATAACAATATAGGTTTTCTGAGGTGTGTACTCACTTATTACCTCTCATTTTAAGGTCCCAGCCTGGGCAAGCAGCCCCCATTATCTCATCTCCCCTTTACAGATGGAGACCTGGAGGGAAAAAGATGCGGCATGACTTGCCCAAAGTCAGAGAGCCAGGAGCAAAGGAGGGAATGATAATCATAATGATTTGCATTTGTGAAGTGCTTTCCCTACTGAAAATCCAAAGCTCTTAGCAGTGCTCAATTTAATTCATCATTTTAATAATGCTGTGAAGTTTAACAAAAAGTATTGATTTCTGTAAGAGGCAAATGTTTTGAAATATAGTTGTGTAGCTAACTTCATAACCATCCAGGTAGATTGGATTTAAAATCTCATATTGCATAACACCCAAATATGGATTATTGAGAACTTAGTGAGAGCTCCAGGGAAAAGCAAATTACTCAGGGCACGATTCTCCCAGCTGTATCTCTTGCTTCCTACTCCTCATGTTTAAACCAGAGCAGATGACACAGGGTGGACATTTAAGCAGATGAGTGTGAACCTGGAGTCCCTCAAACACGATTCTCATCTGTACTTAGCACTGTGACCTTAGGCAAGAAACTTAACCTTGAATAAGCCTGTTTTCTCATTAGTCAAATAGGGATAATAACTCAAATACACATGTAAATATTAAAAAGAAATAAGGTGCCCAGCATTGTGTCTGGACCAAATAGCTGTTTAATAGTGGTTGATATTAATATTTATATCCGTTAATAATAATAAATGGTTCCCTCAGCTTTGAAAAGTTGTAAATAACTGGCCAAATTAATTAGGCAAGATATTTTGAAGACCAAACATGCACATAGATTTTAGTTAAGAGTGAAGAGGGGGTTGGTCGAGACTGAATAGCAGGGTCCAGCCTCCCTCTGGAGTCCCAATTTTTCACTCAAGGGTCTCCCCCTTCCCCACCCCAGCTCCTATAGGACTCATGCAGGTGGATCTGGGACCAAAGTTGAGGAGGGCTTTTCCCAGGTGGGACCTCAGAGATGTGGAGCAAATGTGGAGAAAGATGGTCCCTGGGAGGATTTCTCCACCCAATCCATGAATAGGTTGAAGAACAAAGCAAGAACAAGGCAAGCTCTAACCTTGGGGGTCTGCAGGGGATACGCCTAAGGGAATATTCTTGGGAAGTAAGAAGAATGCTTTTCTGAGAACACCAAAACCAAACCTTCCTGGAAGACAACCAGGAAACTTGCACACTGCCCAAGGTGTGGTATGCTGTCTGAAAGTCCACCTATTAGGGAAACTCTTCTTAGGTAAACAGAATCCTTCCTCTAACTCAAGTAGACACTTGACAGTTTACTGCTTTCTGTGAAATGGTTCAATCCCACTCTCTTGTACTAACATCCAGATGAGAATGAAAGTTCCAGGAAGTCAAGTTCAGGAGGGAGAATCACTTTGGAAGTGATGGCACCATTTGGTGGGAGTTGATGGAGTCTGTCCACGGGGAGCATGAAGAGGGGAGGTGGTGAAAGCCCAGGAGGCTGTGTCACAGACCAAAGACATCCTCAGAGCGTGGAAGGCTTTCCACATAACACCTAAGTTGGAAATTGTATTTTTCCAGAAGAATTAGACAAGAAAAAGAAATAAAAATCATCCAAATCAGAAAGGAAGAAGTTAAAATGATCTCTGTCCACAAATGTTATATACAGAAAACTCTAAAGATTACACACACACACAATTGTTAGAACTCATAAATGAGTTCAGCAAAGTTGCAGGATACAAATCAATGCACAAAATCGGTTTCATTCTTATACATTAACAATGAACAATCAGAAAAAGAAATTCAGAAAAAATTCCATTTCTAATAGCATCAAAAAAATAAAATACTTAGGAATAAACTTAAGCAAGGAGGCAAAAGATTTGTATGCCGAAAACTACAAAGTGTTGCTGAAAAAAATTAAAGAAGGTACAAATAGATGGAAAGATATTCAGTATTCTTGTATTGGAAGACTTAACGTTGTTAATATGACAATACTAACTAAAGTGGCCTACAGATTCGAAGTGGTCACTATCAATATTCCAATGACAATTTTTGCAGAAATACATAAACCCATCCTAAAATTCACTTGGGATCACAAGGGTCAAAACAATCTTAAAAAATAAGAACAAAATTGGAGGTCTCACACTTCAAAACTTATTACAAAGCTACAGTAATCAAAACGGTGCGGTACTGGCATAAAGATAAACTCATAGATCAATGGAATGGAATAGAGAGCCCAGAAATAAACACTAGCATATATGGCCAAATGATTTTCAATAAGGGTGCCAAGACCATTCAGTGAGGAAAGGACAGTCATGTCAACAAATGACAGTGGGAAAACTGGATCTCCACATGCAAACAAATGAAGTAGGACCCAAACCTTACACCATATACAAAAATTGATTCAAGATGGATCATAAATGATGGGCTAAAACCATAAGACTCTTAGAAGAAAACATAAGAGAAAGCTTCATGACATTGGATTTGGCAATGATTTCTTAGATATGACATCAAAAACAGGAGCAACAAAAGAAAAATAGATAAATTGGACTACACCAAATTTTAAAACTTCTGTGCATCAAAGGACACAATCAACAAAGTGAAAAGGTAGCCCTCTGAACAGGAGTAAATATTTGCAAATCATGTATTTGAGAAGGGGTTAATATTCATATATAGAGAACTTCTACAATGCAACAACAAAAAACCAAATAAGCTGATTTAAAGAAGGGCAATGGAATTGAATCAATCACTCTTTCTCCAACAAAGATATACAAATGGTCAATAAGCACATGAAAAGGTGATCAATGTCACTAATCACTAGGGAGAAGCAAATCAAAACTACAATGAGATACCACTTCACACCCATTAGGATGGAGACTATTAAAAACATACATACACACACACACACACACACACACACACACACACGGAAAATAAGTGTTGGTGAGGATGTGGAGAAATTGGAACCCTCATGCATTGCTGGTAAAAATGTAAAATGGTTCAGCCACTGTGGAAAACCATTTAGTGGTTCCTTAAAAAGTTAAACATAAAATTATCACATGATTCAGCAATTCCATGTCTGGATATATAACCAAAAGAAATGAAACCAAGAACTTGAACAGATATTTGTACACACATATTCATAGCAGCATCCTTTACAATAGCCAAAATATGGAAGCAATCCAAGTGCCCACCAATGGAGGAATGGATAAACAAAATGTGTCATATCCATACAATGGAATATTATTCAGTCATGAAAAAGAAGGAATTGCTGACACCTGCTACAACATGGATGAAACTTGAGGACATTATGGTGAGTGAAATATGCCAGTCATGAAAGGACAAATACTGTATGATTCCACTGATATGACGTACACAGAGGAGTCAAATTAATAGAAATGGAAGATAGAAAGGTGATTGCCAGGGGCTGGGGGAAGGGGGAAATGAGGAGCTATTTTCTAATGTGGACAGTTTCAGCATGGGATGATTAAAAAGTTATCAAATTAGATAGTGGTAATAGTTACACAACATGGTGAGTGCCCTTGATGCCAAAAAAGTATACACTTAACAATGGTAAATTTTATATTATGTGTATCTTACCACAATATAAAAAAAATTTTAATGAAACATTTACATGTAAATGTAACAAAACTTCCCTAACATGGGAAAGGAAATAGCCACCCAAGTCCAGGAAGTGCACAGAGTACCAGGCAGGATAAACCCAAGGAGAAACATGCTGAGACACATAGTACTCAAACTGACAAAAATTAAAGACAAAGAAAAATTATTAAAAGCAACAAGGGAAGAAGGACAAATAACATACAAGGGAACTCCCATAAGGTTAACAGCTGATTTCTCAGCAGAAACTCTACAAACCAGAAGGGAGTGGCATGACATATTTACAAGGATGAAAGGGAAGAACCTACTACCAAGATTACTCTACCCAACAAGAATCTCATTCAGATTAGACAGTGAAATCAGAAGCTTTACAGACAAGCAAAAGCTAAGAGAATTCAGCACCACCAAACCAGCTCTACAACAAATGCTAAAGGAACTGCTCTAAGTGGGAAACACAAGAGAAGAAAAGGACCTACACAAACAAACCCAAAACAATTAAGAAAATGGTAATAGGAACATACATACTGATAATTACCTTAAATGTGAATGGATTAAATGCT
>NC_041233.1:1464613-1466738 GCF_002837175.3 Physeter macrocephalus | reverse complement strand
ACGACACATACAGACTGAAAGTGAGGGGATGGAAAAAGATATTTCATGCAAATGGAAATCAAAAGAAAGCTGGAGTACCTATACTCATATCAAATAAAATAGTCTTTAAAATAAAGAATGTTACAAGAGACAAGGAAGGACACTACATAATGATCAAGGGATCAATCCAAGAAGAAGACATAACAATTATAAATATATGTGCACCCAACATAGGAGCACCTCAATACATACGGCAACTGCTAACAGCTATAAAAGAGGAAATTGACAGTAACACAATAATAGTGGGAGTCTTTAACACCTCACTCACACCAATGGACAGATCATCCAGACAGAAAATTAATAAGGAAACACAAACTTTAAATGACACAGTAGACCAGATAGATTTAATTGATATTTATAGGACATTCCATCCAAGAACAGCAGATTACACTTTCTTCTCAAGTGCACATGGAACATTCTCCAGGATAGATCACATCCTGGGTCACAAATAAAGGCTTGGTAAATTTAAGAAAATTGAAATCATATCAAGCATCATTTCCAACCACAATGCTATGAGATTGGAAATAGATTACAAGGAAAAAAATGTAAAAAACACAAACACATGGAAGCTAAATAATATGTGACTAAATAACCAAGAGATCACTGAAGAAATCAAAGAGGAAATCAAAAAATACCTACAGACAAATGACAACGAACACACGATGATCCAAAACCTATGGGATGCAGCAAGAGCAGTTCTAAGAGAGAAGATTACAGCAATACAATCCTACCTCAAGAAACGGGAAAAATCTCAAATAAACAATCTAACCTTACACCTAAAGGAACTAGAGAAAGAAGAACAACAAAGATCAATAAAACTAAAAGCTGGTTCTTTGAGAAGACAAACAAAGTTGAAAAACCTTTAACCAGACTCATCAAGAAAAAGAGGGAGAGGACTCAAATCAATAAAAGTAGAAATGAAAAAGAAGAAGTTACAAAGGACACCACAGAAATACAAAGTATCATAAGAGACTACTACAAGCAACACTATGCCAATAAAATGGACAACCTGGAAGAAATGGACAAATTCTTAGAAAGGTATAACCTTCCATGACTGAACCAGGAAGAAATAGAAAATATGAACAGACCAATCACAAGTAATGAAATTGAAAGTGTGATTAAAACTCTTCCAACAAACAAAAGTCCAGAACCAGACGGCTTCACAGGCGAATTCTACTGAACATTTGGAGAAGAGCTAACACCCATCCTTCTCAAACTCTTCCAAACAATTGCAGAAGAAGGAACACTCCCAAACTCATTCTATGAGGCCACCATCACCTTGATACCAAAACCAGACAAAGATGTCACAAAAAAAGAAAATTACAGGCCAATATCACTGATGAACATAGATGCAAAACTCCTCAACAAAATACTAGCAAACAGAATGCAACAACACTTTAAAAGGATCATACACCATGATCAAGTGGGATTTACCCCAGGAATACAAGGATTCTTCAATATATGCAAATCAATCAATGTGATACACCATATTAACAAATTGAAGAATAAAAACCATACGATCATCTCACTAGATGCAGAAATACAACACCCATTTATGATCAAAACTCTACAGAAAGTGGGCATAGAAGGAACCTACCTCAACATAATAAAGGCCATATATGACAAACCCACAGCAAACATCATTCTCAATGGTGAAATACTGAAAGCATTTCCTCTAAGATCAGGAACAAGACAAGGATGTCCACTCTTGCCACTATTATTCAACACAGTTGGAAGTCCTAGCCATGGTAACCAGAGAAGAAAAAGAAATAAAAGGAATACAAATTGAAAAAAAGAAGTAAAACTGTCACTCTTTGCAGATGACATGATACTATACCTACATAACCCTAAAGATGCCACCAGAAAACTACTAAAGCTAATCAATGAATTTGGTAAAGTGGCAGGATACAAAATGCACAGAAATCTCTTGCATTCCTATACACTAACAAAGATCAGAAAGAGAAATTAAGGAAACAATCCCATTCACCATTACAACAAAAAGAATTAAATACTTAGGAATAAACCTACCTAAGGAGGTAAAAGACATGTACTCAGAAAACTATAAGACACTGATGAAAGAAATAAA
>NC_041233.1:1463568-1464498 GCF_002837175.3 Physeter macrocephalus | reverse complement strand
ACAAAAGACCTGTATGCAGAAAACTATAAGACAATGATGAAAGAAATTAAAGATGATACCAACAGATGGAGAGATATACCATGTTCTTGGATTGGAAGAATCAATATTGTGAAAATGACTATACTACCCAAAGCAATCTACAGATTCAATGCAATCCCTATCAAATTACCAATGGCATTTTTCACAGAACTAGAACAAAAAATCTTAAAATTTGTATGGAGACACAAAAGACCCTGTATAGCCAATGCAATCTTGAGAAAATAAAACAGAGCTGGAGGACTCAGACTCTCTGACTCACACTATACTACAAAGCTACAGTAATCAAGACAATATGGTACTGGTACAAAAACAGAAATATAGGTCGGTGGAACAGTATAGAAAGCCCAGAGATAAACCCATACACCTATGGTCAACTAATCTATGACAAACGCGGCAAGGATATACAATGGTGAAAAGACAGTCTCTTCAATAAGTGGTGCTGGGAAAACTGGACAGCTACATGTAAAAGAATGAAATTAGAACACTCCCTAACACCGTACACAAAAATAAACTCAAAATGGATTAAAGACCTAAATGTAAGACCAGACACTATAAAACCCTTAGAGGAAAACATAGGCAGAACACTGTTTGACATAAATCGCAGCAAGATCTTTTTTTACCCACCTCCTAGAGTCATGGAAATAAAAACAAAAATAAACAAATGGGACCTAATGAAATTTAAAAGCTTTTGCACAGCAAAGGAAACTATAAACAAGACAAAAAGACAACCCTCAGAATGGGAGAAAATATTTGCAAGTGAATCAACAGACAAAGGATTAACCTCCAAAATATATAAACAGCTCATGCAGCTCAATATTAAAAAAACAAACAACCCATCAAAAAATGGGCAGAAGACCTAAACAGACATTTCTCCAAAGAAGACATACAGAT